>NC_058121.1:20664868-20968026 GCF_914725855.1 Thunnus albacares | reverse complement strand
TGTCTTCTCCACTTATTTTAACTGCAACTTTACTAAGCATAAAGTTTTATATCTGTTTGTTTTAGTCATGTCGGGAATACGGGTGCAAATTTGCCTTTTATTGCAGATCGTTTCAGACATCTTTCATTACTCTTTGCAGACTGTATAACTGTGCATTTCTTTTACTTATTGCACAGATATATATGAGTTTCACATATTTGACACTTTTTCTTGTCACTCTATATCATTTGTTTTGTTTTGTTTCCTCTGATTCATTTTTCAATTCAAATGTCACTCTTGCTGTTACAATAAGCTGAATTAAAGTTCACTGTAAATGTAAAAAACTGTATCGACCCTGTTTTTATCAACGTGAATTTCACCCTTGATTGATTCTCATGAATCTTTCATTATGTTTTAACAAGATTTGTCCAAAAAATTCTTGGCTTTAACCCAGTTTTTTTTGTTTTTTTTTTGAGGATTTTATCAGAATAATATAAAAAGGTACATCACATTCTAGTATGTACAAGCAGTCATGACTTTATTTAAAGTGTTTGGAATACACTGGCTGCTGTAGCCCATAACCCATAGACTGACCATAATGCACTCATTAAAAATGAATTATGAAAATTAAAAATGTTATCATTTCCTATAAGCAGAGTAGCGGAAGCGTTGTAAACACACAGTGCAATTTCATGCATGCAAGCCAAGTAAATATGAGCGAGTATTTTCCCTTATCACCTTTGAAAAGGCAGTGACCAAAGAAGATAACTAAACCACATATCAATGCATCTTTTTAGTTAATGTAGCTACAGCAAATTTTAGACCTTCCTTGTGTGGTCATTAAAGGGTTTGACGTCAACAACGTTTGTTTACTATGATTGGATCAGGGTAAGCCAATCAGAATAGGAGGAGGTCAGGTCATGACTTTGCTATCCTGGGAAAAAAATACATTGCTTCCTGTAGGCGAGCATTTTAGCTTGGTTGTTACTGGGACAATAAGTTAACAGAATTTATTCATGAGGCGCATTTGTAGCAATGACTCTTGTCTCATAACTGCCTGCAAACCATTCCTCCTCTGTGGCGCAGTTTGTAAACCTGAGGTTAATAAAAGTGGATGATGCATCACAGCAGACTATCTTGTTCTTCTTTCCCTCAAAGGTCAGCATTGTCAAGACTGCATGCTCAACAACGAAAATTTGCGTGTCAAAGTTTAACTTGACCTTGACACTAAAGATTAGATTTACTTTCCCCTCGTTGAAAAGAACTGATTTTGCAGCAAAATTTGCTGGTGTGACCAAGCCCTTGGACTGTGTCTGAATTATATTAAAAAAAAAAAATTGAATCCCTTCTTATACTGGTGAGGGAAAAAAGTTCCTCTGTGATTGTAGAATTATAAATTCCTGGCAGGACTAGACAGCCAGCAGCTTGGAGTCAGCATTCAGAGAGCTCCAGCCTAGCCAGCTGCTGAGAGCTGCCATCCCCAGAAACAGAGACCTTGGCAGGGGACGGTGTTGAGACACACTGGGTCCCCTCCTCCAGCCTGGAGCCTTGTGAGTTCTGCTCAGTGGAGGAGAGAAGAGAGCCCAGCCCAACAGGAGGCTTTGCTTGTCAGACCCTGAGCGTGTTGAGTGTGTACTTGTCGGCGTGCGTGGGTTTGTGTGTCAGTTTGTCTGCACCAGCGCGTGTGTTGTGCTTATGTGTGCGAGCGCATCACCGACTCCAGCTGCAACGAGATTTATAATGTTGCACGCATGTGTGAGTGTGAATGTGGATTCTGTCACCCACTGGGCCTCACACACATTCCAAAATAAACGGCTCCCACCGAGGATTACTATCGATCCGTGTGGAGCACTCAGCTGCATTTGGAAAGAGAGAGAGAGAGAGAGAGACACACACAGAACTCAACTTCCTCTCTCTCTCACTCTCTCTCTCTGTCTCTCGACTCGGCCTGTCTTCTGAGGAATGTTATGTGTCTGCCTGTCTGCAGAAAAAAAAAAAAAAGTGTAAGGGATGATTTGGAAACACAGTCCACTAAAGTGTTACAATGACAAACCACTGCTAGCTCTCTTTCAGACATGTGAGACGGAGATTGTGTGTGTGTACGTGTACGTGTGTGTGTGTGTGTGTGTGTGTGAGAGAGAGAGGGAGTGAATGGTAAAAAAGGAGACAGGGAGACTCTTACACCTCCCTCTCACTTATTTTACCTCTCTGAAGTAAGTGAAAATCTTTTGCTTGTCAGACTTGAGGGAGAGACGAGACGAGACAGTGAAAAGCGGAGAAACACACACATGGAGAGACGGAACGGAGGGAGGAAAATAAAGAGGCTGTGTGATTGACAGCCAATACGCCTGCCTGTTTCCTGTCACACACATGATTGCTGACCCACCCCTCTTGCCCAACTGAGGCCTCTGGCTAGACAGGCCAAGATGGCAGCCCCATTTAAAGAATGAAGGATCATGAATGGATGGATGCCTCCCAGGCCGCCTACTGTCTGTGGGCTGTCTGCGTGTGTGTGTGTGTGTGTGTGTGTGTGTGTGTATATATATGCGTGTGTGCATATTAAAGTGCATATTGTACGTTTGCATGCGAGTGGTGCATTCAGCGTTTTTACCCCATTTCACCCCGTTACCATAAGCCTTAATCTCCAACTCTTAATCCTACCAGAATGACCACTGCAGTTTATTTGTTTTAGCGTGTAAAGTCCATCTGGATCCTGCTGACATAACGGGAACACAAAAACCTTCATTGTCATTTCAATCTAGTATTATTGTCAGGACATCAGTGCCATAGAAAGCACTTACTTGTGTGACACACGCTTGTTTTACACACAAACTTTATCATTGGCCATCATTTTTATCAGTTATTATAATCTTGTGGAGACCTGGGAACATCGCTACAACAAAAGTGAAAGAAACACATGCTGGAGATGATGTAAACCATTTATTTGGAGATAAAAATCCAAAGTGAGCGTGTCCAGAATTTCAGTAATAATATTTTACTAATAAATAACATGCCAGAAGCGTCCCATCTACAAAAAGGTTACCGTGGAAACCTTCAAACTAAAGCTGAGCAGTGTCAGATTCATGCAAAGCTGGGGTCATTATTGGGACATGAAATATGTGTAAACTCTACAATCAAACACACTGGATTACTCACAGTGTTTGTGTTAACATTCGACATCCTGATACACTAATTTCACACTTAATAATGTTGTTTTCACACTTAAAACATACCAGTTTACTATACGGGTCCTGTTCCTAGCAGAAATTTGAACTTGATTTTCTTGTGCAGATAAAGCCAATTATATTTTTTGTTGCCACTTGTTGACCGTGAAGTCATCGCACGTGCTCAGTCGTGTCATCCGGACTCTTTGTTGTTCTTTCGCTGTTTCTCTGTGTTGTCTTGAGTTCGTCTTCTTCTCTCCTGTTCTGTTTTTTGGGGGCTCAGAGATAAGATCTCCCTCAATAGCAAACTTTGGAAGACATCTTAAAGATCCCCACTGTCACTTCAGCTTAATGCAGCCCTCTGGGCTGGCAGTACAAACACACACTACAGCACACGTACACACACACACAACCTCCCACTAATAACAGGGGCAGGGAGAAACAGCCTGGATTCGAGGACTCGTAAACACACTTCATTCTCCCAACAATTCTCTTTGATCTTTATCAAACAAAACTGTTTCCTTGGTGTATTTTATGCTTCCATCTCTCAACTTGAACAAGCACTTTTCCCGCTTTGATTTCCCCACCCATAAATAAAATGAGAGCACATTTGGATTTCCTGACTGTGGGCTTTCAGTAGGCCGATCACTGCCACGTCTGTCAGATCCATTAATTCAGAAGTGTGCGAGCAAGTTCTGGTTAACTGTTTCCCGAGGCAAAATGTTTACATCTCAAAGCAGCGCACTTTGCATTTCTAATCAAATTTGGTGTATTTTTTGTAGCACTACGCTGGGAAGGGCTTAATTGGATCAGCAGAGCTCCTTTTTTTTTTTTTACCCCCAAACACCACTCAGCAAAACTTGTGTCCACAAAGCCTCACAATGCTGCTCTGGCTGTTTAACTAAGAGTGAGTTCAACCTTTCCTGTTAAGGGTTCCCACTTCCTGTGTTCACAGAAAAAAAAAAAAAAAAAAAAAAAAATCATGTCCTTCAGTTTCTGGATCCCATGGTCCATAATGATCTGATCTCTGTCTCCCATAGGCGGGCCGTTGCTATGGCAACCTGATGACGCTCTGGGGGAGGACGGGAGGGAGAGAGAGAGAGGGAGGGGTAGGGGAGATGAGGAAGAATGTAGCGGCACCGAAGATTGAATATGTTGAGGAGGACGTCTCACTCGGTATGCAAAAAAAAAAACCTCACATAAGTATTCTCCTCTTTTGGACTCACACACGATGGGAAGTGGATTGGGAGGTGTGTGTGTGTGTGTGTGTGTGTGTGTGTGTGTGTGTGTGTGTGTGTGTGTGTGTGTACGGGGGGGGGGGGGGGGGGGTAACCTGGCAGGGATTTTTACACACGCACACAAACACACTATAAAGGGAGCGGATGTAAACACTACTAGACCGGACTTTTGGCTGCTGCACAGACAATACGAAAATATGATTTTACGATGTGAACAAATAGGTCATATAGAGCTCAGGCTCGATAATGTGCAGAGGACACGTCCCCTCCATCCTCCATCTATTATGGCTCCTACACCCTTGTTTGGCTCTCTGCCTCTGCCCTGCTGTTGCCATAGCGACCACTCGGGTACAGACTCAAAACAACTTGCTGACAAAACCCCTCCACACACACACACACACACACACACACACACACACACACACACACACACACACACACACATTTTTACCTTTGGATGGGTTTAAATGAGCCTCGGGATGATGCATTTTCGCATAATTATTTCTCTGTTTCTCAGTTAAAAAACAATACATAGCAAAGCAGATTTATTTACTTTGCAGATTTCTATCTTAATGCATTTTGAAATTATGTTCATGGTCATGTGCTTCCCTATCTACAGTTTCCCTGCACCCAAAAACACAATAATAACACGCAATTCCAAAGTAAATATTTTGCATTTTTTATTTTTTATATTTTTATAAACATGGTTAGACATGCATCTAGGCTAAATTTTTAAAGATGCACTAATAGTCAGAGGATGAGTGAATCGTCCTGTCAAAGTCATAGACGATCTTTGGCATCACCTTCCGTACACAATAGCATTCTTTCAGTGAAGCCAACTCGCGCTAGGACGCAGCGCGGGCGCCGGGGGAAGTCCTCTGCTGCTGGCGGGGCAAGACGGAGCACAGAACCCAACCAACACACACATTTGCGTGCGCGCATACGCACACATACGCACACTCACACCGAGCTCTTCTCCGACAGAGAGAGAGAGCGAGAGAGAGAGAGAGAGAGAGAGAGAGAGAGAGAGAGAGGATAGAGAGAGAGAGAGAGTGACTATAGGAACGCAGCGGCTCGTGTGTGTGCGTGTGTGTGTGCGTGCGTGTGTGCGTGTGTAGGTACGTACGCGCTCGCTCGCTCGGGTGGTAGAAACGACTTGGCGGGGCGGCGGATATGGAGGGGCTCGGGAAAAACGCTGGGAACTGACCGAGCGCCGAGACGAAGAAGAGAGAAGGGGGAGAGAGAGAGAGAAAGAGAGAGAGAGAGAGAGAGGAAGGACGGACGGACGGACGCACGGAAGGAAGGAAGGAAGGAGGAGGAGAGAGAGAGAGAGAGAGAGAGAGAAGTCTGACAGAGGAGAGGAAGAGTGTGAAGAAGGGGCTCGTCTGGAACACAGAAGGATCCTAAGGTGACTTTATGGGGGCTTTCACGGCTGTATGCAGGTCTGGCAGATGTGTGTGTGTGTGTGTGCGGGGTGTTGACATGTGCTGCATGGCTCTGCACTTAAAGGGAAGAGTGGAGGTGTGTGTGTGTGTGTGTGTGTGTGTGTGTGTGTGTGGAAGGGGGGGTGGGTGGGAGGGAGGGGGGGGGGGGGGCATATGTGTGACAGTGTGTGTGTAGCCTGTATATATAAATATACAGTGTGTATATGTGTGTGTGTGTGTGAGAGAGAGAGTTTTTAGGGTTGTTTTTCCACAAGCTAAAAAAAGGGGGCCAAAGTGTGTAAAGCGAGCTGACCACTGTAAACTGGAGTGAAGGGATCAAAAGGAGTGGATACTTTTTTTAGGGAACAGCGTGATCCCATTCCAACACATACACACACACGCACACACACACACACACACACACACACACACACACGCACGCACACACTTCTCTGGTAGGCTACTCAAGTTGAGCTAGAAAGAGAGAGAGAGCGAGAGAAAAAAAAGGGGGGGATAACACTCCCTTTAAAGAAGTCCATTTTTACCCTCCTTTCTCTCACTCTGTGTGTGTGTGTGTGCATTTGCATGTGTGTGTGTGTATACGAGTGTGAGCAGAGTTTTTTTAGTGCAACACTCAGTCTTTGGTTGGAGGTTCGCAAAAGCAGCGGTGAATGAATTTTCTGTTTTCCCCCAAAAGCTTTGTTGACACTGACTATGGCTTGATAAGTAGTAGCAGTTTCTCTTGCATGTGTTTGTGTGTGTGTGTATGTGTGTGTGTGTTCACGTGCATTTGTGTGTGTGTGTGTGTGTGTGTGTGCCATAGACGGCAAACAGGTTGAGGGGAGGCAGATCTGATCAGACGCACAGCAACAGAGGAGAGAGCGTGGCAAAGGCTGAGCAGCAGCACATTGGATTACACACAGACGACTACACACACACACACACACACACATGCACACACACACACACACACGAGCTCCGTGGCCAGCAGAACAGCTGGGAGAAATGTGTGTGAGAGCGTTTCACTTAATGCATGCGTCTGCCTTTGCACGTGCAGGACTGTTTGCTTTTGTATTATCTTTTGCTACTGTGTGTGTGTGTGTGTGTGTGTGTGTGTGTGTGTGTGTGTGTGTGTGTCCATCTGAGGCTGTGTAAATATGTATGTGCAAGGAGGAAGAAATGTTCTGTCGTCTCTTCAGACAGACGGCGTGTGTGTGTGTCTACCTCCGTCTTCAACCCCCCCCCCCCCCCGGTCTGGAGACAGGAGGAGGGGTGAGGAGTGGGGGGTGGTGGGGAGGAGGGGGGGAGAAAAGCGATCAGATGACGGAGAATAAGGCAGATGAGAAGATTAATCCAGTAGCGAGAGATGAAACCGAGACAGAGAGGACGGGGATGATGGAGATTTTAGGACGGGAGGAGGAGGAGGAGGAGGAGAAGGAAGAGGAAGGGAAGGAGCTGGAGAGGGGTGGAGGGGGTGGTGGTGTGGGGTGGGGGGGGGGGGGAGAGAAAATGGAAAGAAAGCGGAGGAGATGGAGTGAAGGAGACGGGGGCTGACATGCTCTCTCCAGGAGTGCTCGGAGTGCTGCTCATTCATAATTCACCTCCATGGCAAACGTTCATTCACATATTGACCCCCCATGGCTGCGCTCAATGGAGTTCTCGCCCCTCCACCTCTCCTCTGTCTCTCAATGGACACCCCTGTGGCGCGACGTTCAGTTCGCCCGAGCCCCGGCCGACGCTTCTTTCTTTTTTTTTTTTTTTCGCCACTTTTGAGACAGTTACTGTTTTTGTCTGTTACGGCTCTTTTGACACCAGCACTTTTTTTTTTATTTTTTATTATCATTTCAGTTGGAAGCTCTGTCGTGAGATTGAATAGTGTAAATTGAATATTGAATTCAGACTCCAACCTAGACACAGATAATTGGTATGGATGGCTCAGTGGGTTAGTGCTCTCAGTACAACTGTTGTTAGTCTGATTCCCTCAACGCAGCTAAAACAGCCCATAATGGATCTATAATTCATGTGTGAATGAATTGAATAGTCTGTGCGTTTGAATAAAAGCATCAGACAGTTTTCTTGGATGCCAGGGGATGATTTATTCAGCGTAAATACTCCAAAATGGCTGTTTTTGATATTACTGATTGTAGTATATGTGCCTGGAGCAACACTATATAACCCACTGCTGTGCTCTGGTCAGCTGTGGCCCATGAGCCATATGGCAGCGTGTCTGTACTGGCTGCAGAAGTATAGTACATTTAGTTCTGAAAAGTAAACACTAGAGAAAGTGCACCTTATCAGCCAAAGTGATAAAAACATATCCTGATTTCGTTAGTTTTATTGGTTTGATGGACTTACAGCATGTTTACTCAGTGAGAAGAGGACACAGGAGGTGCGGTGTTGACACAGAGCCGGTTAGCGAGGCTGTCGTTCGATTGTTTTCAGTCATATCCTTCAATGATTTGCTGCTATAAGTTGTGTTTTTATTTTTTATCAAAGCTGCAGCAATGTAAAGCTCCATAGCCTCTTCTCTGCCTCAGTGTAGTACATGACGGCACTGTGCCACCGCCGTTATCAAGGGTTTGATTCCCACCGGATCCAAGCACACTAAATATAGTAAAACTAATTAAAGACATTGTTCACACCCATCATAAAAAAAAAAAATTTAAAAAATCAAAGCAGTCATTAACCAGTCATCTCTGGGTCATTGAAAACTTGACTGAAGATTGTATGATAACGCTACACAGAGGAAATAACCTTGTAATTGCATTACTTCTTTGTGCTAAACAATCATAAACAGATTCTTGACAGCACCAAAAACTGTTTTTTTTTTTTTTTTTTGGCTTTATTGGATAATGACAGGAAACATAGTGGGAAAGAGAGAGAGAGAGAGAGAGAGAGAGAGAGAGAGAGAGAGAGAGAGAGAGGTGGGAGTCTAGAGGGACAGCAGCAGCAGCAACCACCTGCGAGGTAACAAGGGTCACGTGACATATGAAGTTGTCAGTGAGCTAGTTTTCAGTAGCCTCGGTAGCCTTGGTATTGGAAGAAAGTGAGCAGTTGTATAAATTGTATAACACGGCTGTCCTTGAAAAGTTAGTTCAACTCTCAGTCAGCCTGCTACGCTTCTTTATTCTTTCACCTCTACTTAGTTTTAACAAAGCAGAAACTGATCGCAGTGATTCGGTTGTTGTAAGACTTGTAGCGAACCAGCCTCCCTCCAAAATATGACATCACACTCTTCATAAATATTCACGCAGTCATGGCTAAGAGTTCATCAGACATTAAGGGTCCCTTCAATATAAGTTACTTTCCAATATGTGTATTCATGTTTTGTTGTCACAGAGTCTTTACTGTGGATCCGTTTCCACCATCGAAAGATTTCCACTGACTCTGTTCAGAATATCTGTCTGGAGGAATATTAAATAACGAAGAGAGCGCTGCTCAGTGTCACTGTAGCAAAAAGACAACAAACGTAATTTTCAGTGATCAATACTGAAATGTATCCATTGTAACTTTTAACAAAATCATGGCTCATGAAACAAACTTTGTCAAACCCACAGCCAGTGTATTCTACAAGATATCAGCCTATGTTGTTGCCTGATATCAGACTGAGTTATTATTATTATTATTATATTGTGATATGACACTAGATATCGTCTTAGTGATATCGTGATACGGCACAGGTGTTGTCTTTTCCTGGTTTTAAAGGCTGCGTTACAGTGAAGTGATGTCATTTTCTGAACTTTTAGACTGTTCTAGTTGTTCTATTATTTGTGTTTACCCACTTAGTCATTATATCCACATTACTGATGATTGTTTATCAAATATTTCATCATGTAAATATTGTGTGAAAGCACCAATAATCATTCCTACAGTATAGTTGCAACATCAATATTGTGATATTAGGTTTTGTCCATATCGTCCATCTCTAGACTGAATAACCAGTTTGATTCACTTCATTCATTCAGCCTGACATTGTGTTCATGTTAGTTTATTTGTTGTCTGTAGGGAGTATTTTGGTTTTTGGTCTTTATGCTAAGCTATGCTAGCCATCCCCTGGCTGTCCTAGCTTGGTATTTAGTACACAGACACGAGAGTGGTATTGAACCTCTCATCTAACTCTTCTATTTCCCAACACTATCCATAATTCATCCGTGATGTTTCTCTAAACAGCTAAACACACAGCTTAAGTGCTTACTCACGACATTTTAAAACTCAACTATAAATTGTATTGATTTTCACAACATTAATGGTGAGCTGTGAGGACATTTCGGGATTAGGCACTATAAAAAAAAAAAAAAACAGAGGACGCATATTCAACACTACTGCTTTACCGTCGCTCGTGCCAACAGTGATGGAAGCTTTGGTTCACAGCTTAATCAGTGAAGCACATGTGCAAGACAATAAATTAAATATTTGCTTTTGGTTCCAAAGTGCAGTTATTTTACTATAAAACTGTTGTTTTATAGACTCATTGGAGTTATTTTACTATAAAACTCCTGCATGGGAGAAACTTTCTGGACTATTTACAAATTCTTTGGTGCTGTACTCTATTAAGGAAAGTTTGGACAAAGACGGTGATGGAAACAGACGCTCCTTCTGTGTTTAATTTTCATACTTTTGTCAGGTTTTCACCTACATAGGAATGACGAGTTAATGACTGAGTTTGTTCATTTCATTTCTGAACATTTCTGAACATTTCTGAACATTTCTATAGGTGAACTTGTGGCTTTCATGTACAGTAGCGGTTCACGTGTTAAAACAACTGGAGAGTTAAAAGCAGGGTTTTAAATTGCAGTGGAAACACAGACCCGGTCTAAGTGGCCAAGATGGCTTAGAAGAATAATGCTCCTCTGTATCCCCCAGGTTATAATTGTCTTCAATAGGCCTCCTGCTGATTTGAAATGGACTCATTGTCCACAGTGCTGGGCACCTCTACTCAATTAGCCTCTCTCCACTTATTCGTGCTGAGCTATTGCCGGTTGCATCCTCGCACAGTGGCGCACAAGTGCATGCACATAAATACACATCGACACATACAGAGCAGCGTGCATGAGCACCGGATCACACACACACACACACGTGCACGCGCGCGCGCACCGTCACGCATAGAAAGACGTCAGCGGGTGTAAAAATAGAGCTTATAAATAGGGGAAAAAGTGTTTTATGTTTACAAGGGGTGATGTCATGTTTGGTTTAAATCCATAGCTGACGAATTGGAGGGCAGCTGTGGTGAGTATCAGCCTGCTCAGCTTTGGCTCAGTTATCTGGTGCGAGGGGTTGTTTTTTTTTTTTTTTTTTTTTTTGGACTTTTTAAAGGAGCAGAGTTCAAGGAGTTGCAGTTTGTGTGTATGTGTGTGTTTCTGTCTTCATGTTGGTGCGCGTGTGTTGTTTTCAGCGGTGGAGGCATGCACACACGGTGACGCTGCTCTGGTTGCCGAGCAACACAGGAACGTGGGTGGAAGGATTTCCTGTCCTTAGGAAGCTTTGTTTATAAGTGAGGGGGGGAGTGAGTGTGAATGTATATGCATGTGTGTGTGTGTGTGTGTGTGTGTGTGGATTTTCCGTGTGCGTTTCAGCAGTATGCTTGAGTGCTTGTGTGTTTTTGCCTCAAGTCAGAGTGCTACAGAAAAGTCACTTAAGACACACACACACACTCACATTGTGTATACACTGTACACACACACACACACACACACACAGGGGAGGAAAAAAAGGCCCTTTCTTGTCTGTTGAGTTTGGATTTGCGTTGCATAACTCCTCGAGCCGGGTCTGTTCGGCACGCTCTGTCTCCTCCTCTTCTACCCAAACACTCTCTCACCGTGTCACAGCCACCACGCTCACGCCAGGCCGCCTCCCGCTAATGATGTCATCAGCATGCCTCATTTTATGTCTCCTCTCACACATGAGATTGCAATTATGTGTTCTTGCCCTGCATGCAATCACAAAAAAAAAAAAAAAAACACACACAGCATGTCTGTCCTGCAGGCGTTGGACCCCGTGATTACGTAATTGACATTGAGTGAATGGGATGACGTCAGCTTGGCTCTCTCTTACTCTCCTGTCTTTCTGGCTAGCTACAGTGATGTCATAAGTGGATGCAGCCATACACGTTGTGTGTGTGTGTGTGTTGGCATGCATAATCGTGTGTGGAGACAAAAATGACCTCAGGAACCATCTGATTTATATAATGTGTTTACTCCTCCCTCTCTTGTCCCCTCTTCCCTTCTCTTAAAGTGGAAAGACTCCACAGCTAATAGATACTTTATTGTTCTTTATGTGACGTTCTTCTTCAACATGAGGCATTTAAAGATGCTCCTGTAACACAAACACACACACACACACGCTGTTGTAGTCTGTTGCTACCTCCTGAGAGCGGCTTCTGTTTGAAATGGATACCCCAGTGTCTCGCAACTGGTAACTCCATCGCCTTGTTGCCCTCCGTCTGTGACCGTCTGACCTTTTAGTCGATTCTCATCCCGAGAAGCAGCAACAATCGCAGGCAGGCAGTGAATGAAAGGAGGACTGAGATGATGCCGGGTCATCTCCACAGATACTCTACGTGCCAGTTCTTATTTTTAGCTAAAGAAAACACAGCGTCATGGAGAAAGAGGAGTGATTTGGTGGTCGGCCTTTTTTCAGCTCTCGACAAAAAATATCTGTTTTTAGCTCGCCGATTGAGCTACGGGTTTTAAAGCGGAGAAAGAGTGCTCTATTTGTGTCTCGGGTTGAATAGGCCGCCTGTTGTGTTCTCCAAGCGTTGCGGTTGAAGCTCTGAACATCAGCCATCAGCCAGTGTTGGATGGGAGAACTGGGAGCATTTAACAGACCTGGATACACACACACACACATACACACACACAAAGACGCACAACCACACTTTGTCTTTCCGCCGTCCTCTCCCACTTTTTCTCTCTCTAACCTCAAACCCCAAACCGAAGGGAAATCACACCACACTGTGACGGAACAGTTTATGAACTGAGTAGATGCACACACACACACACACACACACACACACACACACACACACACACACATACACTACTAATGCGCATGGTTTAAAAACACACACTTGCACAAACACAAAATATGCAGATTTTCCTAATAAACTGATTAGCATTAGCTCAGCCATGCTAAGGCCAAACCACAAACAGTCTACTGTACATTCCACTAACCACACAACAGCTTAACACTGAACAGGGTGATTTGATACCACTACACAAACACAAACACACACACACACAACCACAAAATCCACTTTTTAAACCAGAACAGGACAAATACATCATAGATGCAGGTCAAATGATGTCCCGTGTTCACTTTAACAAGTTACAGTTAGTCACACATACACAAATACAGTAATTATATACATATGCATGCACACACACACACACACACACACACACACACACGCACATAGATACACCCCTCACCCCCCCAGGAGTCTTAGGGCCTTAGTCAGCGTCTGTGTGTCCATGCGTGGGCCTGTTCCCTGGCAGTGTGAGGGGAAAAAATACCTTCTCATATGATGTAAACACCAAAGTGCTTGTGCATGAGTGTGTGTGTGTGTGTGTGTGTGTGTGTGTGTGTGTTCATGCTTGTAAGCTTGTGTGTATATGTGTGTGTGTGTGTGTGCGTGCGTGTGTGTGTGTGTGACTGGCATTCTCCGAGATAGGATTCGCTCTCTGTGACAGTTTTCCAAATTATTCCACAACACTGTGCAGTTTCTTTTTAAAGATATGTTTCTCTTGCCATCTCTGCTTTGTTCCACTGCACACAGTGGAAAGAGACGGCAAAGACGGAGAAGGCTGAGGGGCTGACATGTGACATCACTAACTAAAGTACGAAAGGTAAAAAAAACAGAGGCCACTGCTTTTAACTGGATTTTTAAATGTCTGTTTTATTGATTTTTTTATGATGGTTTCGGAGCACAGAGCAGTGCTTTTGTATGGAGCAGTGCAGTACAAATGTAGTTCGTTAGTTTTATTGTTTTATAGGAAATATTATTAAGGCTTTGTCATTTGGTTTAATATATCAAATGACTCACTTGCATTGAATGTGGATCGGTGTGCATGCACGTATGAGAAAATGTCAAACTGACTGTTCTGATATTGTTACAAGTAACTCTGAAGCTGAAATATAGTATACACCTTGCAGAAAAGTTTATTATAAACCAGGGAAACAATATGCTTGAACACAACATCAAATCATTATTGCTACACTGTATGATTTTTTTTGCATATTAACAGCTGCAAAAGAGGTAAACTATTTAAAGAGCTGTGCATAATTTATATGATGTGGTAGTATCTCATGTTTACATTTATTCTAGAGGATACCAAAAGAATAAAAAAAAAAAATCAAAAGATCTCATGTTTTTTACTCAAAGGGATACTGAATTTACTGAAGTTAACAGTTTAGTATTGCACTTTCATAAAGTTTCCAAGAGACGGATAAAAAAGAATCGTTAATAGCATTACAGCAGAGGCTGAGATATCCTGATTTTTAGTCTTTAGTATGGCTCAAACTGTAAAAAAAACACTGAATCCTACACTTCCCATGATGCAGCTCGATAGCGTCTCTTTGTTTGACCCTTCTTGCCTGGTAAACGCCGGTTTGTAACTCAGGCTTTATGTGAAACGTTTGTTATCTCATAGCTCGAGTCAAGATAACTCTGATGACATCAGGGTTTGTTTTGTCAGACTTTAGAGAGCTCTCCCCTCCCCAGAGTCACAGAAGATACACTGAGTAATACTCCACATGACAAGTAAACTGATTTTAATATGTAAAACTGGTGGTGTGCACCTTTATACAGACAGCATGCTCACTAGCTGCTGCGTCGGAGCAAGTTTTGCATTTCAGTGTTAGTTTTCAAATTGTAATCACATTCAACACAAGTTTTATTCTAGCAAATCTATATCATTTGTGTAACAGGGTGTGTAGCAGCCTGAATTTACCATTTAGGCTTGTTAGACAGGTGTAGTTTACCAAAAAATTCAGCTTCGGGAAAACCCCAAATTTCCCTCCCAGCTGGCAGTTTACGGCTCACTGTTTATGTTTTGACACAGCGTTGTGCGCAGAGGGATGGAGGTAGTGAGGACAGGAGCCTCGTTCCACTGATAACCTATAAAGAATTCACTACACAGATGATCTGAGTTACACTACCTGCGGTCCTGGTGAAACATATTTTTGTAAGTCTTTCCTGTTATTCTGTGTTAACAGCGGTAACAGTGGCTCGCTGTACAGAGGTGCCGGAGTATGGCAAGCCTCAAGAGACAATATTGGTAAAAACAGATATAAATTAGAATAATAAGTAAGGAACAATGTGACTCTCAAGGAAAGGGAATGTGACCTAGTGTGGCAGGGGCTTGCTTTTGGTGTTCAATGTTGTTTTCTATTGCTGGTTTCAAGCTTAAAAAGGACTTGTGATAAGTTTCCACCTAATTTGTGCACTTAATTCGGCTTGTAAGACATTTAAACAGAAACGCAGAACATAAAACAGGAGTTTATGTGTTCTTCTTTTACCGTAACAGTAGCTGTAAACTAACAAGCTAGTATGTCGCTAACTGTACCCTTTGGTTTCACTGAGGAGCGCTAACAATGGTGCAAGATTTATTGTGGGCTATTATGAAGCACCAGCGCGCTCGACACATATCTCGACAAACATCGAGAGCCAGGTGCAAAATAATCATCGACTGTCAACATATTCATCATAACTACATTCAAATGTGGTCGGGGGGGCACATAGGAGATCACACGGGAAACTGTATGTGCGGTGCGTTTGTTGCTAGGCAACTTTGCCACAATACCCCTGTGACCTTCCGACCCTGCCAAGTCTGGTGTTACTGTCCCCGTCTCACACTTGCATGTGTGTGTGTGCGCGCGCGCGTGTGTGTGTATGTATGTGTGTGTTATCTGAGACGATGGTGAGACTGCCGCATAGCAACTGAGAACAGCTGTGATTTCACTGTGGTTTGGATGAGTGTGTGTGTTGTGTGTGTGTGTGTGTGTGTGTGTGTGTGTGCAGATTTGTTTGTATGCGTTCATGTCCGCGTGAAGCCGCCGTCACTGTTCATCTATGCACAAACCCACAACAACATAATATGGCACACTGTCACTTCCACAGCATGATAGCGGCATAGAGTCAATCAGCCAAAATCCCACCCTCCCTCCCCCCCCTCACACACACACACACACACTCTACACACACACACTCTCTCACACACAAACACTCAACCCTGTTGTCAAATCGCAGCTGAAAATAGAGAGCGGAGTCATTTCCCTGAAGATCCATTCATGTAAAATACTGTTATTCAAACCTCCCTCCCCCTTATTCAATAGTCTTATTCATCTCTCTCTTGACTGCAAAACCAAACACGCCTTGTCTTCTGCTTCCCGGCAAGAGCCTTTGTGCCCGTATACATGTGTGTGCGCACACATAGGACGAGAGCGCCTGTGTGTGTGTGTATGTGCATTTTCTCCGCTCCTCTCCATAAGAGGAATGTCCTTGGCCTGTCCGACCTGCATGCTCCCACCGAGCCCTCCGTCAAACACCTGGGGCGGGCTCTCCTCGCGCCTGCCCGAGCCAATCAGGAGCCCGGCAGGTAATGACATCAGTTAGCGGAGGATCTTCAGGACCAGCCCCTCGAGGTGATGCGTCGGGGAGAGAGAGTGCTCTCATTGTTATGATGATTAAGTGTTATATGAAGGGCTATCAGAGGAGAGCCCCTTAATGAAAGTGGAGCACAGAGAGCAGAGGCAGCGGCGGAGCTGTGGAGAGAGCTACAGAGGGAGACGGAGGAATAGAAGTGGAGTAAGACTAGAGAGAGATAGAGAGAGAGAGAGAGAGAGGGGAGAAATAAGAAGAGTTTAAGGTGGGAGAGTGATAAAAGGAAAAGGCAGAGAGAGGGTGAGAGAGGAAGAGGGGAGCACAGGGCTGAATATTCAGCAGCTGTGTCCAGACTTGCTGACTCTGGGTGTTCATGCTCTGAATGTACCATGAGAGGCAGAAAGTGTGCGCCGGAAACCGCTGTAAAAGAGCAAAAAGGGGGAAGGAGAGAAAAAGGGAGAACAAGTGCACGTATGCGTGAACACATTGCAAACGTGCGCGGGGTTTTTTCGTCGCGTCTCGTGCGTATCGGCAATGAAAGAATGCAATGCAACGTTTTGTGCGCGTGCAAGTGTGAACGCTTGGAGTTTCCCTTGCCGTTCGGTGTAAGAGTGGAACGCCCTGCCTCAGGAAAAAAATTCCACCCTCAGCTGCTTCTACGCTGCTGTAAATCATCCAGCCGGGACGTCCGACACGTTCTGTTATTTTGTGAATAAGCAGCGCCTTTTTTTTTTGTTGTATCCACCTTCCCTCCATCTCTCTCGTCATCTTAAGTGTTTTCCTACATTTCCCAGAATGCCCCAGCGTACCCCCAGCTCCCTCCCTCCCTCCCTCTCCACCCGTACTCAGAATGTGCCTTAACTTGTTGATTTTCAGCTGCAGTTACAGCAGGATTTCTTTTCCAGTCAAGAAAAAAGCGTGCTGCACCCTTTAAAGGCGTCATGTCTTGTATTGACTACATTGCATTATGGTCCAGCGTGAACGCTGTCATTGGAAGAATTTGTAAGTTTACGTGGGATATCTCTCCTGGATTGAATGCTGAATGTTGGTGCAAACTGGAGACTTTACAGAGAAGCTTTGATTCTGAAAACAGAGACGAAATCCTCATAGCTGCTTGTCTTTTTTTTTGGGGGGGGGGGGGGGGAATTCTAACCCCACTCGACTTAATTGCTGTTTTGTTTATAGAATTAAGTATTTTATCTAAAACTTGTTCACACAGACAGTGAATCATGTAAAGTTTGAGATAAGGTAAGTCCCAACCAGGGTCTCTTGATGAGCAACTCTATCTTGTTGACATTCATTTCATGACTGTTTACAGGCACGCCCCCCCTTCAGAGACAGATATGGAGAGGGTTAACATAAGGTTGTCTGCACATGATCAGTGGTCTGAGCTGCACTTCACTTCAGAGTTATTATAAAAGCTGTGTTTACAAGAACTATCGAATGCATGCCTCATATTTTACTTTAAATCCGTAATGTGATTTTTTTCTATTTCTCTGGAATCTCAACGATGTAGATTGTGAAATGTTTCTCCACGCTTAAGCTTCTTGATCAGCTGTAGCCAGATTGGACGTACTTTAAAATATCAGCTGGCTTAAAATTCGAAATAGTTTGAACTCTTGAGTGCAGTGAAGAGGTGTAGATTCTGGATGATGTGCAACGCTCAAGGATCGCAAAGGTTTGTGTTGGCTCTCTTTGTGAGAAAACAATGGCTCAAACCAATTTTACTGATGATTATGTGTAGAGGGAATTAGCAGATGGCAGAGAGGATGCCAGCCCCCCCCCCACCCCCCCACCACCCCCCCTTCTTCTCCCACACATCACCCCTGGCTAAAGGAATGTAGCGGAAAACGAGGGACTCGAGATAGAAGATCAGAGGCCTTAATATGAACCACATTGTGTGTTGTTCTCCTGTTCCCCATCTCCTGTGTTCTCCGCATCAGGAGTGAACAGCCTTTGATGAATATCTACAAAGAGATCTGAGACTTATAAAGAGCGGCAATTTAGCCAGGTATGTTATCTTAAGCCTGGTAATTTGGGAATTCAATTCACTCATAGGGGGAGCCAGGGGAGCTCGCCGTGTTTATCAGGCCGACTAGCATCAGGTCAGTACATTGAAATGGAAGGGGTTGGGGGGCTATCTAATCAATGACTGACCACATCTTAAGACTGCGGTTATCACATCTCTCATCCACTTTCCCTTTTTCTCCGTGATCCGTTACTCTCTACGGCGCGGATGTACGCGAGTGTGTGTGTGTGTGTGTGTGTGCGTACTGTAACTATGGATCAGGCCCTGTCTTTCCCCTGAGTTACACGTCTAATCACGGCACCATCATCCCTCATCCCTAATTCTGTTGGCAGGGCCTGTCAAACAGCATACGCTGAAAGACGGGGTGACTTTGAAATGCTGCTAATGACCCTAGGATATAACTACCCTCTCTCTTTTACGCCCCCTCACTCTTTCTTTCTTCCTTGTCCACTCCTGTCAGTTGCACTGGCGGTCATCCTCTTTCTTGTTCACTCATATCCTTTGTATCAGCTGATTAGAAAATACAAGAGAGAGGGTGTGAGTGGAAACATATCATTTTTTTTTATTATTATTTTATAAGATGAATGAAACTGAGTGTGGGCAGACTGAGAAGCAATGTCGTTAATGTGAAGATGAGCTTGTGTCCAAATGTTATTTAACCTTTATTTCAACTGGGCAGCTTCAGAGATTAAAAACCTCTTCCATCAAGAGAGGCCAGCCAAGATGCAGCATTCAGACAAACATAAAAGTCTCCGACAGAAAAACACACAATGTAAAAAAAAAGAAAAGAAAAAGCAAAACACAATCAAAGTCACATAGCCGAGAGACTACTTTATAAGCACTCCAATAGGCAACACTTCAGCGTCGAACCAGCAGGCTCATTGCCAAACCTATTTAAATCTTGACTAAACAAAGGAAAGACAGCTCCTTATTGAGTCTGCCACAAGAACCATCATTAACCATGTAAACTCACCGAAAGGGATTTCAGCTTTAAGTAATTTTGCAGCCAGTTCCATGAAGAGGGAGCAGAGTACATAAAGGTACTTTTTTCCCCAATTCAGCTCTGACCTCAGGGACAGATAACAAAAACAAATCCTGGGACAGCAAACAGTCATTTTTCCACCTGCTTTTTTAAGAGATGTAAGAAAATACTGAACAGCTGACCCAGCATGCCCTTATATAATATATATATATATATATATAAACCTGTAGCAGGGAATAAGTTGAGCAGTGGACGCTCCGTCTGCCTGTCAGCTCGCACATAGAAGGTGACAGTGATGAGAGTCAGTGTTACAGTCAGTAATACAGATCAGCGCTACAGAGGCTAAGACAAGAAGGTGTGTGAATATGAAACAAGAACATAATCAAAAAGCAGAATCCATTCTGTCTCAGCAAAAGGAAAAAATCATGACTTGTGCTTAAAATAAAACTTGATTACAGCTTTAAAAGGTCAAACCTTTCTTGCATTTTAGCCCACTTACTCCATTGCAAAAGTTTTTCCTATTTTTCCAGGTTGCCATTTTTTTCCCCATTCAGCTTCGGCAGCATCAAAATTAAATTGTAGAGATTTGGAACTTGGTTGAGATGAGCAGTGTCTCCACAATGAGCATCCTGTCCTGGTTTATTTTTGTCAGACTTGCTTAATTCATCCATACTCATTTTAGTGCATCTTCTAGTGAACTTTTAAGTTGACTCTGGTGTTGCCCTGGTGCTGGAGACACTTACCATGAATCATTTCTGGTTCGAGTCCAGCTGGGGACCTTTGTTGCATGTTGTTACAGCCCTCCACTAGCCACACTAGCTGCTTTGTGAACATGCACCTATGCACAGTGTTGCTTTGTGTTAAATGCTAACATCAGCATGCGTTTGAGCATGTTAACACATGCTAATTAGCACCAAGTACAGGTGACGCTGATGAGAATGTCATTAGTTTTGCAGGTTTTTGGAAAAATCAAAAATTTGGCCTTTCAGCTTCAACCAGCTTTCAGTTAGGAAATGTGTTTACATGTGGAGTTTATGCATGGTTCCTCTGTTGGGATTGTACAGATATTCAGATATCTAAAAAAAAAAAAAAAGGTCAGTAGTAAGTAAAATCCGCCTGTAATATATTATTTATTTGGCTAAAAGCATCCATATTAACTTCACAGCAAGGTGCTAAAACTCGCCGCATGAAGAAAAAAGCATTTTAAACTCCCATACTAATATGATTCCTCATATCAATTTCCCCTTCTTTGGCCTGTTTATGAATTTGTAAACATCCTGAATTTTGTTTTGTCAGCATTCAGAACACGTTTGAGTTGACATAAGGTATCTTGTGCGGTGTTAAAAACAGCTTGTAGGAGTGGGAGGGAGGAGTGAAGGATGTAAGCAAGAGTTGTATCATCAGCAGAAGCCCGTACAGCACGTATCGTCAGCAAAGACAGGCCGGAGAGGACTGTATAGGCTACTGACAAACTGCTGCCTCACTCGCTTGTCCTTCTCTTTTCTCACTTCTGTTAAATTCCTGTGCACTTTCTCATCTCAAACACATTTTTTTTTTTTTGCTTTCTTTTTTTGCACACTTTGTCCGCCAAAGGTTGATCTAGTACAATCTTAAGTCCTTATCTGCTTTCTCAAAAATGAGGCCGTTCGGTTTCTTGATCACAAACTTCTTTCACCACCAAGTTTTTAGGTCATTTGCTTATTGATTCCAATCTACAATTTCAGCCAAATTTGCAAAAAAAAAAAAAAAGCACAAAGAGCAGAGCGAGTTGGAGAAGCCAGAGAGGGGCGGACCTTTGGAACTGGACAGGCTCTTCCAGTGGTTGTTGCCATGGTTTTTTGTTGTTGGGACAAACTGTCGGCCAGTGGCTGAGAGCCTGAGCTGCTGTTTGTTAAAGATAAGTGGAAAAGCCAGAGGGGAAAGAGAAAGAGGGAGACAGACAGACACAGAGAGCTGCTTTTTTTTTTTTTTTTTTTTTTTTTTTTTTGACTGCAGGACATCCAGCTGAAAAACACTCACTACCTCAAAGCTTCATCCACCCCACTCTCTCCCCCTCAATGTGGGGATCCCGATAGATCGTGCTCCCCTCTTTAAACAGTTCACCAAGCTTTTCTCCTCACGTTTCTCTGACCCGCAACCCCTCCCCGCCCCTGCTATCAAAACTCTGTTGGCTGTGCACTGGCCGCTTTGATATCGTATAGTGTTTCTGGCAGTCTCCCTCTCTCTCTCTCTTTTTCTCACTCTCACTCTCTCACTCGGTCCCTCTCTCCTTTCCCACAATATTGTAAAAGAGCACAGAGCGCCAACAGGGACCTGCTCACTGTCGAAGAGAAAAGACAGGGAGGCCTTAGAGGGAGTGAGGGAGGGACCGGGCGAAGGAGGGAGGGCTTGGAGGAGGAGGAGAGGAGGAAAAGGTGGCAACAGGGAGATAGGGAGTGCTATCTTTAATCAACGCTACTGTTATTGTTGGCATCTAGGATTCAGTAGCATCTCATCAAATCTGAATTCAGCACAATCTGCCCAATGAACTTCAACCTTTCTTTGCAAGTAAAATAAGTTAAAAAAATAACTTACTAACAGATGTAACTTCCTTACTTTGGCCTTACACCTCATATTTTATGAACTACTTACTCTGAATACTAGTACCAATTCAATTAGTTTTTTGGGAAATGTGCTTATTTGCACATTTGCTTATTTCTTTCTGAGAGTTAAACAAAAAAAGAGATTGATACCTCTCTCATGTCTGTGTGTTAAATATTGAGTGAGAGCTATTAGCCTAGCTTAGCATAAATTTAGCATGGAAGAAGGGGGGGAAATGGCTTGCAAGGGTCTCTCCAAAGTTAAAAAAAATCACCTCTAAAGCTTACTAATCAATACACTGAATCTCATTTGACTATTCCGTACACAAAAGGAAACAACGTGACCAATTTGAGGTTTAAGGGGGAGTGACGTGGTGGTGTAACTATTTCCTGACTAACAGCAATTTATCCTTCTGCCCTAGCATTTCTGCACGGTGTCTCAGCTGGTTGCCTGGCAACCCTAATGAGCACATAACATGTAAGCATGTCATTTTTCCCTAAAACTAAAGTTTAAATTTCTGTTTATGTACAGATTAAACATACCAGATACAACATGCTATTGCTGAACTGTATACTGACAGAAAGTGCAGTGTTTTTCCCCAACATGTCCAAAACTATTCCTTTAAGGCTCATAAGCTTAAATGATTGTTTATTTATTATTTTATGGTATGCAAGGTATATAAAAGTTTAATTAGTCAACTATTAACACTGATATGATGCATCTGACGCAAGCTGACTGTCTCACTGTAGAAGACTCACCACTCTGTTGGTTTTGTCGATCAGCAAAACAAAAGGTCCACCCAAGGTCGTAAAGTGGTTTCAGGACGTGCTGTTTCTTCCTTTAGCTGATGATCTTTGGCCTGGTAGAGACTCTGCCTGTAAGACAGCACATTAACCAGACAGCCAGGTATCATAACGGCCTTTCAGCAAGTTACTTTACAGCAGTAATGTAAATTATAATACATAATCTGCTATTGGCTACACTTGTCATCTTACCCAGCAAAAGCAATGATCAGCACCAGCTTAAAAATGACAAATCCGCTACCTGAACGTATGAGATTCTTTAGCCTCGTGTAACTTTGGAGGGTACACTGACTCGGCTCGGACTGAGTGAATGAGAACAGAATGGGCCGACCAAGTGAGCGAGAGAGCGAGCGAGCGAGCGAGCGTGCACGAACGTGTGATTTCATGTGGGCCCGTGGCGTGTCATAGCCATTACCATGGAAGTCTAGAGCCCTGGGCCGGGGCTTTTTTTAAGCTTGACCTGACTGTCGCAGTCAGTCCAACCCACTCCACCAAGGGACCTCCGGGCTGCACACACACACACACACACACACACACACACAAGTCACCTTCAAGCGTCCACATTCGCAACCTCAGTTTACTTTTGTGTGTGTGTGTGTGTGTGTGTATATGTGTGTGTATGTCTGAGTCTGATTGTTCGCCATCCTCAGAGAGCGAGGGTGAGCGTGACTTCATGATCGCTGGCTGCTGATGAATCATACCAAACTTACTCTGTGTTTGCCTGATGCAAATGTCTGTTTGTTTTGTTGGTTAGCCTACTTTGCAGGACGGAGGCTGTGTGTGTGTGTGTCGTCTTGAATTATTCACTGGCAATATTTGATTTTCTTCCACCATACATTACACGTGTCCTATCTGAGCTGTTGCCTCTAATATAGTTGAATTGTCCTTTTTTTTATTTTATTTTTTTTAACAAAGCAGTATAGTGTTGTTCTTTCAGCATAAGCAGTGGCCTCATTGATGTGTTTGGTGCTATCATTTTTCAATTTGAAAGTTCTGGGGCTCAGTTCCCCTAAATATACAGTATATTATGTGCTTATTATCTGCTTAGTGGGTTTGCCAATTGACAGATGGGGTAATGTTTAATACTCCAACAGAACAGGCTCTGAATTCTAACTTTTCTTACTGACAGTATGTTTATCATTTACATCAATAATTAAGTTGTTTTTTTTAACCGCTCACATTAGTGCTACGCCTCATTTTCGACTTTATTACAAAACTTACATCTCTGGTAGTTTCCTATAACATGTCTTGTCCTCTTAGATTGATGCATATACAGCAGATTATTATACTGAGGCTGAATTATTTCCTGATTAACCAATTAATCATTGAATTGACTATAAAATATTGAAAAGAGTAAAAAAAAAAAAAAAATGCAAATCTCAATTTCCCAGAGCCCAAGGTGGCATCTTCAGATTGCTTGTTTTGTCTGATCAGCTGCACAAAACCCAAAGTCATTCAATTATAATGATGTAAAACCAAAGAAAAGCTGCAAATCCTCATATTTGAGAAGCTGGAACGAGTGAATGTTTGACATTTTAGACCTTCAGGATTAATTGATTAAGGAGGGAGAATTATGAGACAATAGTGTCACCGTATTTTGCGTAAAATCTGCATTTCACAATATATACAGTAGCAAGCAAATTATCTACAATATGGTGTGATATTTGTAACTGAGGAGGAAGAAATGCCCCTAAAATAGGCAATATAGTTTTAAAAAGCAGAAAATCATCAGTTAATGTACTTTTTTTTTTTTTTTTTCATTAACTGTCAGTTTCACAGAATGGAAACAATATAATACAAATGTTTCAACACACACAGCTGCCAAATGGCTTAAAACTGGGAAAAAAAGGGCTAATTTTCTATAAAGTAGAACAGTTCCTGAGTTAAAATGTCTTTATTGAAGGAAGTCAGAGCATCTCAAATCGGTGAAAATGAAATTAAATGAAAAACTCAATAGCAGTTGGCTGCAAAAAAAAGAGAAAATAACTGCGTACATCATTATAAAAATTGTTGTAAATTTGATTAATCAACTGATCATCCGGCGCTATTAAACTGTGCACACACACTGGTGGATATTTGAAAAAAGACTCTTAAGGTTTAGTTTTTGAATGTCTGCTTTGCTTGTGTAAACCAGTCCTCAGAGGAAAAGAAAGTGTGTGTATCGTTGTGTATTTCCGGAGGCGCGCATGTTTATGCAGGCGTGTGTGACCGTGTGAGTTGCCAGGCAGCTGAGAGCAGCGGCCAGGACCGAAGGGTCAGTAGCAGTCCTCTGGGACACCCTGACCCTTGACCTCTATTCCATAACTCTTTGCTGCTATGGAGGACATAAAAAGAAGACACATCCAGACCTTACAGGATGTGATTGGTCCTGCTCTCCTTCCATAAAGCCCTCCGGATCCCTGATATTTGTCGTCAGGGAAAAGCAGGAAATACAGATGGAGGAGATGAGGGGTGGGGGGAGGCGGGGGTTGCAATTTCATGGACTGAAAACGGAGAACATCACAAGGCTTCATACAACCTGTGTTGACATATATGTAGCAGAAGTTATTATTTTCCAGTCTCCGAGAGAGTTCTCATTTTCTCTTTCTCTCTGTTGGTCTTCCTCTCCCTTTCCACCCATCCAGCGCATGTGTAGGAGGGATAAAGGTCGTCCTTTTGTCATCAAAACTCCAGATTAGTTTTGCCTCGGTGCATCTGACTCTCTGCTTTATCACTGTGGCCAGAGGAGCCACAAGGTTCAGCTCACCCCTCTGCAAAGTAATAACTCCTACCAGCTACTATTCCATTCTTCGCCGCTATCTCCTACACTACTATTACTATTCCATTCTGGGTTAGGGTGGGGTGTGGGGTGTGGGAAGGGGAGGGGGGGGGGGGGGGGGGTATTATTTTCATGGCACTGGTTTTATTGGGCTGCGTAGTGAAGACTGACAGGAAAAGCGAGGAGCAGGAGGATGTGACATGCAACATATGTCATGAGCCGCGATCAAACTGACAAAGTTTTAATAGTCGCGTCAGTCCGCAGAGGCCCCATAAATGTGCTGCTGACAGCATGTCATAAGCCCATCTTGGTTTTATTTTAATATTCCCGCATTGATGTGGTTTTGGGGCTTCTGTAACTTTCACTGAGAGTCAGTTTGGCTAATATTGCAGCAGGCAGGATCCAGACTCCAGCTCAAGACAATGAAATGAAGTACATTATTGAAATGTTTCTTCTGGCGTCGGCACACAAAGCGCTCGCGAGTCAGACAGAAAAAAGCTGCCAGCAGGGAATGGAGATCTTCTGAGGATTACGTAAATGTGGCATGTGATTTAGACTAGTATCGGAGAGAGCATGAATGCAGTGTAAGATGATTACGCTGTCAATTAGAGCATAGGAATTAGTCTACACCCTCTCTCTCGCTCTCAGAGGAGTTTGTTAACCTTCTCCCCTCGGTGTAAACACTGGTGGCCTCTGCCTCCGGTTATAAAGGCTTCAGAGGGGCTGCGAGCTGAGCTGAGGTCAGCAGGATTGCATCAAGGTCAATAACATTCTTCAAAATGAGCACATTTTCTGGTTTCTCTTTTTTTTTGGTCATCTTTAAAACATCAAAATCAAAGACCTCATCTCATTGAAATTTAATAGTTGATTGCCAAAAGAGCGTCTATTAAAACTTCTTATCAGCGATCGTGTCAATTGGTGCACTCCTAGCTCTTAAATTTAAAAAAGCACAGTGTCTCACCCCCCCCTTTTATTATATTTTATTATTAGACGAGACAGCAACAACAGAGGTTATTGATTTTTAAAATGTTTTGCTTTTAATGGCGCACCGTTGTTATAGGTGAGGCTCGATACGGCTGAGGCTGAGGGTGAGGACCTTTCGGGTTTGTCAATATCTTGTCAGACATCCGGTGACAACCAATCCCTGGCAAAAAAACATAACTGCTCCAAAACAATTTAGCTCAGATTTAGATTTCTAGTTTACTTTTTTAGAAGGACTGGGGTGGAAACTGGGCCACAAATTTTAGGAAGGATCCAGAACCTTAGAGGAGACAGAAAGGACATTTTTGGGTTCTGGTTGCCATTTAAGGCTCCAACTGATGGTTATTTATTAATTTTGCTTTTTATTTTTCCATTAATTTGCTAAATTTATGAAGCCACAAGAGCTCCATCAAAAAAACAATTAGGCATAAGAGCTCATTGTTGACATTGAAAATACTAATTTGACAAAACAATCCCAACTCAAGAGCCTCTTACTAGCTTTTTTGGGACTTTCAACTCAGTCACATCGTCTTTATCAGCAGATGGAGTTTGCTCAGTTGTTAAGTTAAGCTCACGGCTTGTGGCTAAAAGTTATCTTAACCCTATGTGCTATGGATAAAACCATCACTTGACAACATATCCATCCCCATGACAACTGAGCGAACTCCACCCGCTCATGAAGGCCATGTTATATGGTTGAAAGCTTCAGAAAAAGGCTTGTAAGTGGCCCTTAAGTCGCTATTGTTTTGTTAAATGAAATGAAGTGATTATAAAAGTTGTTGAAGATTGTATTTTTTTGTCAGAATGACCGTTTAGAGGGTTTATTCCATTTGCAGAGTCTGAGGAAGTTCAACACAGTTGCCACAGTCGTTTTCAGCCTTTGTTACCTCTTATGGAATCTATATTCATCGCAGCATAATAATAGTAATAGTCTGACTTAAGTGTACCACCAACCACCAGTTGTTCAAGAGTGGTGTTTTCAAACCGAGAAAACCATTTATTCTATGTGAATGGTGTCGTTTAAGGGTCCGTGTTCTCAGATTAGAGAGTGCAAACAGGACTGGCGTGGCGCCAGGCTCACGGTGAGAACAGAAACACACCTTACAGATCACAGCTGCTTTAAACTGCATCGGTATGCGCAGACAATTAACATGGAAAGTTTACTTATAGACAGATAGTCAGAGAGAGCGCACTTACAGTCTGATGCACACACACACACACACACACACACACACAAACGCAGGGGGAAAAAAACACATGCACAAGCTAAGCCAAATGTGGACATGCCAAACAGAGACGAACACAAATCAAAACAAAGCATGCAAACACAAAAGAGATCCAGAGAATGAAGAAGACAGAGAGAATAGCACAGTCCCATCTGTCAAACAAATGTGAGGATGCTTTTCACACACACTCGAACGCATTCACACACACATACACACACACACACACACAGCAGGCATCATTTAGTCTGAACTGGAGCGATATCTGCCTTTGTCCTTTAGCAGTTGGTCCTGAGGGGGCTTGCTGTAGAAGTTGCATGAAAGTTTGTTTAAAGCTGAGCAAGTGTGTTAAGCTTTATGAGAGCCCATGGGAAACATGGTGGCACACACACACACACACACACACACACACACACACACACACACACACACACATAAATGTACACACACACATGCATCCACTTATACACACACACACACACACACTCAGGCACGAGGCTTGGGCGGCAGCTCGCGCTGGCCCCAACCAACAGTGAGGAGTTTGTTGTCATAGCAACAGTAAAATGAGATGACTTTACTGTCAGCCGTAATGTTTCATGGCCCCCTTGCCGCTATGGCAACATAACAAGGAGGAGGAAGAGGAGATGGAGAGAAAGAGAGCTTCAGAGCCATCACTGCATTCCAGTGGACTCCTACCAGGAACAATGTCACTACAATGCCCTTACTTCCTTCCCAAGACAAACACACACCTGTCAAACACATGCATAAATACACACACACACACACACACACACACACACACACCTTGAAAAGCTTGTCAAACACCCTTTCCACCTCGCCCATCCCTTTGATTATGCGCTCACTATTTTCAGCTACGGCATTATCGTCACCGGGGCAATTTGAATTCATTATGCTCAATGTCAATATTGGTGCAACAACGCTGTACCTCAGACAGGTACAGCTTGTTGAATGAGCGTGCGTGCTGTCAGAAAGCGTGAGAAGTGAAAAGAGAGGAGAGAGGAGATCAAAGACACCCAGGCTCCGCCGAGCGTTTTCCCCTCCGCCGCGGAGAGAGTCGGATGGAGCAGCGGGGTGACTATAGGCTGGCTGACTATACGTGGAGCAACAGCGCAGCAGCTATACATCACAATTCTATATTTAGCTCAGTCCTTCCACTACAGCCTATCAACACTGTTAAGCAGAGTTATCGGCGCTGGTAAAGTGGAAAAAAAAAAAAAGGGAGACGGGGAGATATGTGGAAGAGCGACAGACACAGAGGAGCGAGGGGGAAGGAGAAAAAAAAAAAAAAAGAGAGAGAGAGAAAAGCGGTAGAACCAGAGAGGAGTTGTTTTGCTCTGTTGCCATGGTGACACGGCGGCCGGAGCTGTAGCGAACTGACAGTTGTCACGGCACAGCGGGTTGCCATGGGTGACAGCTGTCAGTCAATCACGCAGAGTGAGGGGACAGATCGGCCGATGATCACCTTGGATTAGAGAGCGATCGCACAACACAGGGGCCAGCCAGAACATATCTGGACTTAATCCCCATGTCCTAATGGCACTGCTCTCTGGTGTGTGTGTGTGTGTGTGTGTGTGTGTGTGTGTGTGTGTGTGTGTGTGTGTGTGTGTGCGTGTGCGCTTTCATATATATGTGTGCATGCTTTTAGTTTCGCCACGTTTTCGTACCAGTGTTTGTTTATGTGTGCGCTTCTTTGCCTAGAAATCGTGTGTGTGTGTGTGTGTGCGCATGCAAATTTCAAGTTCATGTTTTCTCTCGTGTATGTGTGTGTTTGCGTGTGAGCACGTGTGCATGTGTATGTGTGTGTCCAGACTCTGAAACATGTTCACAGGGTGAGTGGGGCAGATTACATTTTGCTGTAGCTACTGGCTAGGTCCTTCCCACAGCTGTCTGTGCTAGAGGACAATCAAAGGCCCGGTTGTGAGCCTTCTGATTGTGGTGTGATACTCAAGCCCGCTCCCCTTCAATTACCACACTCTGCCTCTGTCTAACGAGCACAGCATTGCTCTTATGTTAGTAGAATAATGGTCTGATTAGGATTGGGATGGTTTGAACTCACTCTAATTTGTTTCTTTTCTTTTCTTGGCAAATGTCCCAATCGTGGACATCTGTGGTGATAGATATCCTGCAGAGAAACTGACTATGGTGATGCTGTGAATCCAGGAGTTGAAGTTTTTTTCCTGCACTCATCCATTGTTCCAACCTTGATGATTAAATTCTACCCCGCTGAAGAGATTTTAAAGCACCGGCATAGCTGCTGTGACCCTGCAACTATTAGACCTTTAACAATATTCATGTGTTATGACAGCAACCTCATGTAATGTCAATACTTTCCTGGTACGCTGGTAATTAGAGGGTAGTTATACAAGGCAAGATTTCCTCAACCAACGAAGCACTAAATTTGCCATCCCAGTCAGAATTGGATAGAAAGCCTCAGAGAAAAATGATGATGTATACTTTTCCCCTCAGATCTAACACAGCCTAATTGGGAATGTGGTCAAAATCTTGTTGCATGTCTCCACCCTTTGGCCTTTAACAAAAATGAAGGCTTCATGTGAGAAGCCAACTGAATTTCATAAGCTGACCTCGTTTCTTTTCTCTGCTTTTCCTTTTATCCTCTCCTTCCCCTCTTGTCCTCCCCCTTCCTCCTGGCGCTCTCTCTCCTCCCTCTCTGCTGTCTCCCTCTCCAGGAGTGAGCCCTGGGCTGGATGGGACCCACCATGCCCCCCAGTAAGAAGGCCCAGAGCCCCAGTAGTGGAGCCAGTGCCTCGCAGGGCATGAGCCCGCCGTACCGGCAGGGGGACGCCGCCACGGCAGCATCCGAAGCCGAGGCGGCTGACCTCTCCCTGTCCCTTTCCGCCTCTTTCTCCAAGGCCGAGGACGAGGAGCTCACCAGCCTCTCCTGGCTCCACGAGAGCACAGACCTCCTTAACAGCTTCAGCCACTCAGGGCTGCGTAGCGTCTCCCCCCTACAGGACCCCGACGGTCAGCACCCCCGCTCGCCCTCCTCCTCGTCACCATCCCCGGACGACCCCCTGCTCGGCGATGCACACTCAGCGTACGACTTGGCAGCGGGTGCCAACAGAAAACCACCGTACTCCTTCAGCTGCCTGATCTTTATGGCCATCGAGGACGCGCCAAACAAACGGCTGCCGGTGAAGGATATCTACGGCTGGATTCTCGAGCACTTCCCTTACTTTGCAAGCGCCCCCACGGGCTGGAAGAACTCAGTGCGTCACAATCTGTCGCTTAACAAGTGCTTCAAGAAGGTGGATAAAGACCGGAGTCAGGTAAAGACATCAGCAGTTGTGTTGGATAATAATGACTTTCCTTCAAGCTTGTCAGCTGTGTATCAAACTTCAACACTTTTTGAGTATTTTATGCAGTGTCTCCATTGTTTTTGAAAGTTGACATTGAAAATACGGTCCGGTTCTTCTTCACTGTTCTTTGGCTCCTTTACTTATTCTTGATTAATAATGTTTACTGATCTATTCAGGAAATGAGGAAAGGAACTCATTATAGGCAGCATTTTATTTTATATAAGTTCTCTTATGGCTGCTTAGGTTAATACATGTATTAACCTAAGCAGCCAATGTTAAACATTAGGTTTAACATTTGCATTTTTCACATTTAGCTTATGTCCTTAATGTTCCCTTAAAATCAAGGGCAGAATGAATACTGTTAGCAGGCATCACATTTTCAGATTTTATCAGCTATTATAGTCACTTAATGTTAATTTCGTGATTTAGCCAAAGTACAAAGTCAAATAGTTTGCTTGTTATCTGATAAATATGTATTGTGATGCCTGTACACTCAGCTCAAAGTTGGATTGTCATGTAAAAAAAGAAAGGTCACTCTGTATCATTTTAGAATTTTAAAACATAGCGAGTGGATCTTTTTGCCATCAAACAAAAAGACCTGCAGAGTGAAGAGAAGATAATCGACCTGGTGTAAACTGTCGATCGGTTTCCAGGCGCGTACATTCAGGCTACATCGCAGTCGCAAACACCGACCGACATGACGCGCTAGCACCTGCGAACTAATAGTCGGAATACCTCGGTTATACATTTAAGAACATTACAGCAATATTTTAAGATCATCTTAGTTCTCCTGTCATATTCAGGTTTGTTCTGTCGGTATATGAGATTACGTTAGCTAACATTAGCTCAGTAGCCAAAGCGGAGACTAAAGCAGTCATCACTATTTTTTACTACTTTTCAAACATTACTACAGTTAAAGCTTTTTTTTAAAAAATATTTTGATAATGATTATTAAGCAATTTTGAATATTCCAGTAATGAAGCGTATTATCTGAGCTTATTGATCTGTTTTTCTATGTGCAGATGAACTCTGAAGTTGTAGTAAAATATTTGTCATTGACATCGTCGAGAGTGGTGAACTTATTTATATGTTATCTATTCTTTGGTGTGATTGAAAACAACATTAGTTATATGTCACTACAGACGTTATATTTACCCTCTGCCATTTTTGAGTGTCTATATTCTGAGTGTGTACATTTATCTACTATGTAGTGCTGTCAATGGAATGAAAAAGTAGTGTTATTCTGGTGTAATTTTTAATTAAAAAAAGTTTTGTGTATGCCCCCTTTCGAATGGAGGAGTGACACCCTAGACCAGCCCCAGTGTAAACAATTTTTAATGATTTTTCATCAATCATATTCAGAATACTTATATGGCGTAATAATACTGCAGCCACATGGTAAATACGGGCCCCATTATTCGCTCTATCATGTGTGGTTATAACTTATTTCACACCCAGACAGTTATCAGCGGTTTGCAGGCATATCCAACTTGAAGTCAAACATATTCTGTATTTTGTCTACAGCTGTACCAGATTCGGCCTTATCAATAGTTGATGATCTCTGCTTTCATAGTTCTCTTTCACTCTGACGTTCTGCGCTTCCCCAGTGGGAACAGCATTTCGCTTTTGATTTAAGTCTTGATACAGTCTTTTATACTGGCTTTCCCATCCAGATTTTACTCCATTAAAGACTCGGGGTAAACGGGGAATGAATCCCTCACTCAATTAGTGCTAAATTAATACTGGAGGATTTAATAACACAGATGCCATCAGACTTTAGATTTCATCTCGCCCGAGGGTGTTGGGGGGTGGGGGACAAACAGCTAGGATCAATGCTGGCTTTGCGTGTTTAGCTGATTGAGATTATACTGGAGGATATGGGAGCTCTTTATGCTTTCCTTGACCATCAAATGAACCTGAACTCTTCTTTTGAGTGAGCTGTGTGTGTGTGTGTCTGTTTCTGAATGTGTGTGTGTGTGTGTGTTAAAGAACAAAATGGATGAAGGATGAAGAGAGGACGTGGTGTGTGTGTGTGTGTGTGTGTGTGTGTGTGTGTGTGTGTGTGTGTGTGTGTGTGTGTGTGTGTGTGTGTGTGTGTGTGTTCATGCACACGCCCTCATGCTATGCTGTCATCTGGCCCTTGACTACAACGGCACAGAGTTTCTCTTGTATACATATCTCCATAGTAACTAGGTTGCAGTTGACATAAAAGTATGCTGTTGCTGTAGCAACGGGAAAACTGATTTGGCTTTACTGACTTAGGCGTGTGTCTGTGTGTGTGTGTGTGTGTGTGTGTGTGTGTGTGTGTGTGTGTGTGTGTGTGTGTATGAGCTTCAGACGGGCACTGAGGTGCTGAGTGGGGGAGAAGGAGTGTATGTCCTCATCTTGTGTTATATGCACATATGTGCTTGCGTGTGTGTGTTTGTGTGTGTGTGTGTGTGTGTGTGTGTGTGTGTGTGTGCGTGCGTAGCAGCATGTGTAGAGGTGATTTTGGCAAGGACAGCCTGTCTTGTCTTCCTGTCACTGCACACCATTTAAGACAGCACGCTAATTAACCCTTCAAACCTATTCCCCTCTCTCTCTCTCACACGCACACACACACACACACACACACACAATCCCAAAAACACACAGGGCATGTCTGACACACAAACAAACAAGCGCGCACACACACACACACACATATGCACACTCACAAGCATGCATGAATGCTTAAAAGGACTCACACACACAAACGCGTGAGCACCGTGCCGGTGTAGAAATGAGGGCACATCTCTGCAGACTCCTACTCTACCTGCCAAGTGCTGTGCTTTATCTGAAGCTGCAATTACAGAATCTCTGTAATTTTAGTCAGACTCCGCCATTCAAAGCTTTTCACTGAGAATATCTGCATGTGAATACTCTTTTTTTTCCTCCCTGCTTTTCTTTTTCCTTTACCTGTTTATGCCTTTTTTGAATTGAGCATGCAATTACAGGGTCTAAGATATTTTTTTCTTTATGTTGCATTATATTTTACTCGCTGATCGCTCCGCAGAGGAAGAAAAAAAAAAAACGAAGGATTTGGTTAAGGGGAGGTCAAGTTATCGTTGTGAGAGATACAGACGCAGAGAAAGAGGGAAGCGGGGAGACATGGCTTACTGTGAACGCACCAAATCATATTTCCATCAATTTACAGAGGTGGAGATTAATATGACAGTGGCCTATTTGTTCCAGTGACTGTATTTCTGGGTCATATCCAGGCAGATGACAAGATGGGGACCAGTTTAGAATAAGCTTGCTGCTCCCTGTGTGTGTGTGTGTGTGTGTGTGTGTGTGTGTGTATATTTGTGTGTCGTGTCAGTTTTGCGTGTGGGAGTGCAAGCTTGCGTGAGAGAGCGTGAGAGAGTGTGAGTCCTACGGTTGCCATGGCTTTGTTTACAAACAGGATTCTTCACTGTGCAGAATGACATGCCTTAATGACAAGTGTTGTTGCCCTCAGACTTCTGGATCAGTGCTGAAGATCAGTGTTGTAACAGCGCAATACATACACACACACAGAAACACTTATACACACACACACACACACTCACAGTGATATATCTCTCAAAGCCTCTTATGAAATCACCACAGAGAGAACAGGCAGTTTTGTAATCTAAGACTCACTATGAAGTCTCTCGGTGTTGCACTTAAGTGTGTCACCTCTAACGTAACCTTGCCCCGTTCAGATGAGAAGCGTCCTTGATTCTTTTATGTTTTAACTCGGGAGCATTATGAACTGTAGCATCTGGAGTGAGCCGAGATCTGTCCGCCTCAGGTGTTTCTTTAAGTTACCGGCGTGTTGTTGTTGTTGCTGCTGCTGCTGCGGCTGTTTTCTCTCAAATCACAAACAAATTAATGATTTTTTTTCTTGATTGCATTTTCTTTAGATGCAGGGTATTTGTAGTTTAAAAGTATTTTATTTCAAAATTTAATTAGAAGATAAACCCCTTGAGACGCACCATCTCGTTTTCAAGGGGGGTCCTCGGGCGCAGAACATAAAAAGACACTTGTATGCAAGTCAACAATGAATCCACAATTAAACTCAGACGGAAACTGGGATCAAAAAAAAAAAGAAATAAACGTGGACAAAAAAATTCAACTTGTCACGGTGGGTTTTTATTATCGGTGTAATTTTGTCCTTAAACAATTTTTCCAACAGACCCAATTTGTTAAGCGAGTCTAACAGAAGACATGCGTTCCTTCGTGGGTGACACAATGAAACTAATAAACAGCAACAATGAGGAAATACTTTGGGTTCTCTTTTTTTGAACATTTCTTTTAAAGCTGCACAATATTTTTATATTTACAAAGTGTCTTTCAGCTCAATGCTTTGGTTTTAGGGGCCTCAACTTTACTGTTTTGGTTAACTCTTAGCTGCAGCATGTAGCTGTTTCCAGAGAACGCTACTCGCCCATTGAACTTGCTATGAAACGACTAACAGACAAGAGTTAATGGCTAACATACTGTCATAGTGTTGGTCATAGTGTTATCATTCATCAGGTGCCCAGACGTTGCTCCGTGTCTCTTGGGTGTCATTGGCTAACATGTTCACCATGACAGCTTTATAAGGTGATAATATGTCAATGTTGTGTTAACAGCTTGTTCGCTGTCCTCAAGTGGGCCAAAAAAATCAAATAATGCTGCTTTATCGGCTTTGTTTTTGTTATCTTTTTTTTTTTTTAAAAATATTGTTTAAAACTTGTGTGTTTGTTTCTGGCATTGTGAGTCATAAGTATGGTGACAAGCCTTGTTGCCAAATACCAGTTTTTTAGTGTAGCCTTGGGGAAGCAGTTTAAACATCTGAAACACCAATACTTGGTGATAGGAGTGAGTGATAGGTCCCTAGAATAATATTATGATATTTCAGGGTATTTCTGCAATAACGATATTCTTGACGATATGACAAAATACTCCTCGTGGGATTCTTGGCTCCCCTCATACTCAACCGGGTGCCTCTGCTTGAGGTGGTGAAATAAGTTTGTTGTATTGCCCCCTTTTTTGTTGTTACAGTCTTCTTGCACTTCTTACATATTACGGTGGTTTGTTGTACATCTGGTCTTTTGTAACCAAACCACTTCCACACCACTGAAGTCACTCCTCTTTTTGGAACTCACTCGTTGAGCCACTAGCGATGTTACTTTCACTTTCAGCCATGTTTGTTGTTGTTGCACTGCATAATGGTGTTATGTCATTAGATCAACAAGTCAGAATATTGCCATTATCACAATATGATTTTTTTTTGTATCATATTAAAATTTATACTGACATTATCGTGAACAATACAATATGGCACCACTCCTACTCTTGTAGAACTTTCACAGGTGTGAAATTGATGCCACCATAACAAGCCAAGGAGCTAAAACCCAAATGACCTTAATGAGATTAACTGCCAAGTGACAGCATATCATACAGTAGGTAATCTTAGGTAATAAACAGATATGTGCATATGAATGCAGAATCTGTAGGCAAGGGACAAAATTTTGGGATCTGGTTTCCATTTCTGTTCCGACGATTTCTACAGGAACATGCTTTGTTTGCATGCAGGTAAATAGTCTGTGTGGGGAGTGAATGCATTAGCTGAAATGTCGTCTGGACCTAAAACACCTACAAAAAACAATTAACTGAGTGTAAACTGGCTACTTGTGAAACAATCTTGAAACATTGTCCATTGCCCCCCTGAGGGTATATCGTCATTGGATAGACGACGGGCTCCAAGATTGTACAGAAGGTGTTTTGGGAGATGCATACATTGGATACAGTGTTTTTACATTTGAGACGTTTGCATTAGTCACAAATATAAGCCTCTGTTAGGTTGAAAGAACAGTTGCACATTGTAAAATCAATAAAAAATTTACTGTCAACCGGACAGAATATTTTTCATACGAGCAGGTTAGAAGCGTCTTTGGGGAATCTTGAATCTGGTCTTCAAAACATCAGTAAGTGTCAGCAAGTTTTCTCTGTATTTATCTTTGAGGAAAACAGCAGCAGCCCTTATCTTTGACTTTAATGTCATCACCAATGCAAAAGTCTCAAATATAAAAATGGAGGACTACACGAGAAGCACAAACTGGGGCAAACTTTGGACTAAATTAAAACCACATGGAAAACAGGTTTGGTACTTGTGGAAGAAAACTCAATTAATAACACCTGTAGGAGAAATTTCCACATATTACTCTGCTCAGTTTTTTTTTGATGTACTGACAAACAAAAAAAGCTTTTTCTCTAACCAACATTAACTTTTACACCCAAGAGGACCCCATTGTCCTGTTGTCTCTTTGTTGTCAAACGGCCTTCAACAAATACAGAAATGGCCTGTTTCAAGCAAAAAGAAAAAAATATCCCCCTTCGTCTTCTTTCCCCCTCACTCTGCCTCTTTTCTCTCACTGTTAGAACATTTGCTTCCTCTCCTGTAATTCTTGTCACTTCATGCGCATAAAAAAAAAAAAAAGCTTCTGCTTCATTTCTGAACCATAGACCTCATATTGTTTTTCTTCAACTGTACAGAATATCTTAATGGTTGTTCAGATATGTATCTGGTCCACGCTGTACTAGTTCTACAGCATGCTATATTATTAATCCTCTGTTTATCTGTAAAGTATATGCACAGTAAGTAATGATGGATCCTTGTATCACAGTGGGTTAATCAGGCTTAAACACAGCCTGGGTTTATGCTTTTACTCCCAACTGTGGACATCCATCATTACAATTGTATGCAGTCGTAATACTTTAGATTGATTCTATAGGTTAAGTCATATTGCACATAAAAATGTACAGAACAAAGCCTCTTACGCTGATGCTTTGCGTGTTTCTCTGCACATAGTGGCAGTTGGATGGTTAGTGTTTGCAGCTCCGTGCTCTCAGTGCATCAAAAGTTGTTTTTGTTTTTTTCTTATCTCATCTGGTTACTAAGGTGAAAACAAAATGTACTTTCCCCTTTCATAAGAGCCAATATGAAAGGTTAAAATGAGCCTCTACAGTAAATGGTCATTGTTAATAATGATTCAGCTATTTAAAGCAGTAGTTTGCACGGTGTAAATACACGGTACATAGCTGCATTTTAAAAGCTGTTCAGAGTACTGAGGTAAATTAAAAATCATGTAAAAAAAGACTCAAATCAACAATGTGTTGGTCTGTCTCTCAGTGTTGTCTGAGTTAAAGGCGCAATATGTAAGAATTATGTAAGAATTAACAGGATGTGAAGAAATAATAAAACGAGACCTTCACCGACTTTCATCAACATTAGCTAACGTTAGTTAAGAGATGGAGTCCGCTAATGTCCAACCCCGAGTCGGCTTTAAGCTAACATTACTGCAAAGCATGTGAAATCTATTGTGATATTGTGGTTTTAGCAGGCTAATGTTAGCGCCGTGGCTCACTCGCACTGACGGAGTGCGAGCACGTGCGCGAGCAAACAGCTGCTGACTGCGGCTCACTTTTAATGGCCGCCGGTGTCATTAATGAGATGGAATTTCTGATTCTAACTTATTTTACCTTTAACTATACTGTCTGTGGTTCCCAACTACAAGCCTATTCTTTTATACTACAGATGTAAATCTTTAGAATCAGGTCACAAGTTTAGTTTAATTTTTAAAAAAGGCTCAGTTATTTTCTAAAACAGCTGGTCATTGTAGTTTTTAGCAGTAGAAGTAAAGAAGTAAATGACACATTTACTGGCATCTATTTTAGCAATGGAACTCATGATGTTTTCATATCTTAAAATCAAAGCCACTGACCCCTCCATCTATCACTACATTTCAAGGCTTTGAGATCGAGTCTGTGTCTCAATTCAAATATCTAGGAATCATAATAGATGATCGTCTCTCTTTTAAGCCTCACATTCAGCAATTGGTGAGAAAACTGAAGTTGAAATTGGGTTTTTTATTTTTGAAATAAGTCTTGCTTTTCCTTTGACGCCAAAAGAAGACTTGTTGCTGCCACCTTTATGTCTGTGCTGGACTTTGGCGATGTTATATGCATGCATTCATCTTTGCAATGCCTACACGCACTGGATACTGTCTACTATGCTTGAGTTGGATGGTCTGCCTTGTCCACCCATAGACTTAACCATTGGTATATTCTTATTTATAAGGCCATTCTTGGTCTGCTTCCATCCTACCTACAGATCTATATCCTTCAGGAAAGTATGAGAAGTCACTGTCTTCGCTCCCAGGACTTATTCCTACTATCTGTCCCTAAAGCCTGTACTGAATTTGGAAAAAGGTCGTTTAAGTATGCTGCTCCCTCTGCTTTGAATCAGTTGCAAAATTACCTGAATCTTCAGGAGCTGGTCTCACTGGATGCATTTAAAGTAATTCTAAATGTCTTGGAGGCAGGCACATCTGGCTGTAGATGTTTTGACTGATTCATATTGCTCCTGTTTGATCCCTGATGTTGATGACTTGCAACGAATACTGATGAATATTTTTAATATTTTATGAGTCTGTAATGTATTCTTTATTTTCATTGTAAATTGCTATATGTTTGTTTTTATGTCTGCAGCCCCGTTAATTGTGCTGCTGCCTGTCTTGGCCATGACGCTCTTGTAAAAGAGATTTTTAATCTCAATGAGACTTTTCCTGGTTAAGTGGTGCTCTAGTGAGTGTTTCCAGCAGCTGGACGGTGTATGTGGAACTCACTACAGTGGCCGTGTTTTTTGCTAGGCTTTGGCTACACAAGCAGTACTTGTCATTAAGAACATGTCATTGTCTGGTTTGATCTTTTCATGGGATTTGTTGACAATAATGTCACCAGTATTAAAGAAATATCTGAATATCTGATGATCTCAAAGTTGTCTGTTAAATATGAAGCTAAAGCCAGTAGCTGTCAGCTTAGCTTTGCATAAATAGTGGAAACAGCTAGCCTTGCTTTGCTGAAAGGAGAAAAAAAGATCCATAGCAGTACCTCTAAAACTTACCAATTAACATGTTATATGTTGTTTGTTTATTCTGTTTGTAAAAAGGTTAATAAGTGAGCATTAGAGGTGCTAGTAGGCTTTTTTTTTTAGCTTTTGGACAGATGAGGCTAGCAGTTTTTATGCTAAGCTAAGTAAACTAAGCTAACCGGCTGCTGGCTGTTGCATCATATTTAAAGTACAGACATGAGATTGGTATCAATCTTCTTAGTTTACTCTTGGCAGGAAAGTGAATATGCATATTTCCCAAAGTGTTTAACGATAAATTGGTTAGTATTAACAATTTAGTATTCTTACTCTTTCCTTTTGTATATTTTTGTGGATTTAATCGTCTAAAATGAAGTGAACCATCTTGGTGGATTTTTAGTCATGATATTCAGTCATGTTATAAATCTGTGGTGTTTTGTATAATACGCTGGTAGCCTACTAGTATTAACGGTTAATGTATATGTGAAAAGATAATAGTGCAGTCAGGAATGCAGTAGCAGTAGTATAGTATTACTAGCAGGGTCAGTGGCAGCAGGACTTTTTAATATCTCCTATTTCCAAGGGAGACCAGCCCCCACAGCTTATATAACACAGGAAACAGATGTTGGCAACACACAATCATCTCTCTCTTTCTCTCTCTCTCTCTCTCTCTCTCCCCCCGCTTTTGTCTCCTCTTTCTTCCCCTTTTGTCTTTTACTCACACTATGACATGTCCCAGGCAAGTTGCCGTATGTATGTAATCTTAATCATGAAACTACCTGTACATTTCTCAGTATTCTGCTGCTTTAAAGCAGAGAAGTGTGTAAAAACTGCTGCTTTCATTAACAAAATTACTACTAACTACTGTAGTGACACAGACACGTCATTAAATCCATTTCATTTAAGGTTAATATTGCTTAAACCAGAAATTCTAAATTCCTAGTCAGTTTTACTCTCGTACTTTATGAGATATTCCTTAAAGTGGGGGTTAATGTTTCGAGTTGTGGATTATTTGTTGTGTAATCCTGCTCTTTGGCTGCAAACGCTACAGTAATGTGACTCTTTTCCAGCACATACAGTAGATGAAGCACAAATAAACACATCATCCAGAGAATAGTTCACATCTCAGACGAGTAAGACCAGATGGGATCAAAGGACGGAGAGAGGAAATAATATAAATGTAGATCAGAAATACGGTTTCAGGTGACTGTGACAACCGCGCAGTCCTCTTTCACCTGCAATAACGCTCTGAGATTCACCTTTGTGGAGGTATCCTATTTTTAAAATCTGTCACACTGTATCAAAGTTGAACCTCACAGAAAAAAAACGCATCTCTGACCTCAAATACTTTTTATGATAGTTTGTCAGAAAATGAAAAGTCCATTTCACCTCCTCTCTCACTTCCAAACCCAGATGATGCTTGTTGCCAAGGCGACCGCCATAACCCAGGTGACAGACCCTTCCTGTGAGCTGCACCCTGTGATTGGCCTATCGACCGGGGGTGGGGGTGGGGGGGGTCTACAGATTGAGCATTTTGATTGGCTGGCTGGTTGGCAGAGGCAGGGGCCCCGGCAGACAGAGATTGTGTAGAGAGCCTTGATTTAATCGGCTGGCAAGCGGGCAGACAGTAGGAGCACATGCACACATACACACACATACACACACACATATATATATATATATATATATATATATATATATATACAAACGGCTGGCGGGCTCTAGGTGCAAGGGGAAATTTGGCCCAGTGGGGGTCACCTCTGTGGGAGCGAGTGTATGTGTGTGTAATATCATGCTCTCCAGGAGAGGCGTTGCTGGCAGTAATAGAAGCACTCCCAGGAGCAGACCACGCTGGGTAATATCACACTCCCTAGGGAACTCGGCATACACACTCACCCACACACACACACACACACACACACACACACATACACACATACAGCAAAACATGGCACATATGGCCTGTGTACAACACGACTGACATACTAATGCAAAGCTCCAGACAAGGGGGACACGAATCAACAGTGCACACACATCCTATTAGCTTCTTGCATTCTTACAAGGTCAGATGCTGTAGTGAGTTGTTGCACAGTTTTCGACTGATTCACCGGACATCCTGGGATCTGGAGACACAAAGTATGAGTTTAGGCTCTGCATGGTCATCACTCATCAGAAATGATACAGTTTCAATCAAGGAGTTTATAAATTAGGAAAAGTTAGAGATTTGTTTTCCAGCAGGTCAGATGTCCATGTTTATATCTCTGCAGTGACAGTAATTTACTGGCTTTATAATATTTCACGTACGTTCATACAAAAAACTAGGTGGGTACTGTGTGAGTGTTTGCTGTCATTAGTGTGATACATTAAATAACTTTAATATAGCTCTCCCTTTTAACAAGGTTCAGTGTATTTAAGTGGTTCCCAACCTCGGGGTCACTTTTATTCCCACTGACAAACTTAAGAAACAGCTATTTAACAGATTTCTTTTAACTTACAAATGATCCCAATTTCCCAAAGATCTCTTAAATTGATTAAGCTTTTTAGAGTCTTGAGGTGTTATCTCATCTTTTAAACATTCCATGTCAGCCAATTTATACATTTATATATCAGAAATATATAGATTGTTGTTTATTGTGTCAGTTGCTGCTGGAAATACTAAAGTTTTCACGTAAATAACATTAAGTTTAACCCTTGTCTCTGATTGGCTATTCCTCCTCGGAACACACATGTGATCAACCATGTGATCACTTAAAGGTTAGCCCTATACTTGCTGCAAGTATGAGCACATCTCTCGTTTTACCCACATGGAGCATCCTTAAGTGTATTTCTCATAAGTTTGATAAATAGGAGGCCCAGGACCCTGCAAGAGGTCGCAAAATAAATCTGATCGGTCACAAAGTTGATTAACGTGATAGGAAAGCCAAAAAAAAACAACATTTCTGCTAAATATTGCAGTAATTTTGCTTTCTTTTCTTGTAAATAATTTAGCCAAAAAACAGAAACATGTCTTCCCAGAAATAGTGCCCCTTGTCACTTTCACAGGGACTCTTCTTTTAGGTAGAAAATAGTTACAGTCCGTAGACCTCACTGTTCAGAGTGAACGGGGACACACTGTTGAATTTTTTATTTTTATTTATTTATTTACAGGTGGGGGGGGGGGGGGTTGAAGCAGTAAGGTGTGGATTTACCCACAACTTTAATACAAAATTCACCTCAATTTTTAAGAATTTGTCTCCAATTAATGCTCGCAAGCGTAGCTGTGGCACATCTGACATTTCTTTCCTAATAGATTCCTCGCGGTATTTACAAAAAAAATCTGAAGCCTGAAGCCATGACATCTCCCCTCCCCGTAGCCTGTACCTGTATCATATCACAGAGCACTACAAAGTGAGCTGAACACGAGGCAGGACGGCTTTAATTTTATATTTACTTTGTGCTCTCTTTCTCTCTGTCTCTCTCTCTCTTCCTGCCATTCTCAGTCTCTGCCATACACAAACTCTAGATTTTGCCACATTCAGATGACAAGGCAGATGAAAGCGCGGTGAAGGCTGAGAGAGAGATAGAGAGACAGAGAATGTATTTTCATGGCGGCCCATCCGAGATCCCTCCCCTCTCTATAATCTATAGGCTGGTTTTACTCAGATTGGGAGCCGACAGCTTCATTAGGTGGGGGGGGGGGGGGGAGGAGAGGGAGGGCTGCTTTGATCTAAAAATACACACCATCATCGCCTCTGGAGTGGAAAAAGTTAAAGAGTTTCCCTGTGTCTTAATCAGAAAAAGCTTCATGTTTTTTTCCGAGGAGAGGCGGATTGGAAAATATTGAGCGAGGTGGCATTGAGGATGTATTAATTCTCATTCCTCCGAGTGTTATCTGCCTTGGGAATATGGGAATGTTTGTGTGGCTGATGTTTTTTTTTTTTTTTTTTTTTTTTTTTTTTGGGAGGGGGAGGGAGCCAGTAATCTATCAGTGTTTGAGGCCAGTACATGCACAGAATGTGGTTTTTCTCAAGGTCTTTCTCTCAGTGGGAATGCAGCATTGCTGTGTGTACAGGTGGTTTGGTAAATAAGAATCCGGCACAAGGTCTGGACTTTGAGCTTGTGTTTGGGCTTTGGACTTTGTTGGCTCAGGTCAGTGTGCTGCGCTGTGTTTGTGATGTGCTTTTGAGGGGCCCGATAGTGCTTCCAATAACATCTCTGTCATCTATCTCCCTGTTCCCTCTCACCCCCTTTCCTTACTCTCTACTTCTTTCTTTCTTTCTTTCAGAGCATAGGCAAAGGCTCTCTGTGGTCTATAGACCCGGAGTATAGGCACAACCTGATCCAGGCGCTGAAGAAGACGCCGTACCATCCCTACTCACCCGGCCTGGCCACCCCCTCCACTTCCCCACCTACCCTGCCTCAGACATTTCACCACAGGTAAGGTGATGTTCGCTGATTGGTTGATTGATTGATGAGTTGATATGAAATATGTGATTTCACTAAGCTGTCAAACTCACTGTTCTAGCATTTTGCATATACAGTTTACAATGATAACGGTGGCAGATTTACCGCTTGAGAATCATAGTAATTTTTGAAACAATGGGTCCTTTATTTCACCCAGAAGTAAACAAGAGCAAGCTGAAATGACTGCTAACTCTCGCTAGTACGTTTAATCAGCTGTAGCTAGCTAGTGTAAGCTAACACCAAATGTTTCCAACAGATTAGTTTTAAAAGAAAATCCCTCAGCCCTAGTATTATTTTAAAAAGTTATGAAATGTTATTTGTTCTAACATAATCCTTGAATGGTTTGGGTGCTTACTATAGAGAAGCATTAAGTACTTGGGCGAGCAATGCAGTAGTCAGATTTATTCTTTAATGGTCTTATTTTTTATGTAGTCTGACATACATTTGGCTGGAGTTGCTTGAATATAAATGTCCCCAAAACCACAAAAACAGCAGGACAGAGCAGCTGTAGCTTCTCTAAACTAGCATCCATCTACAGGGTGGATGTTTCAGTCCTGAACAGGTATTTTTTTCCTGACATAACCACTAACCCCAGAAAATAATTTAGCTAACGGCTTTTGGAAATAATGCTAGGTTACTACTGTGTGTAGTAAGCGAGTTAGACCGACATGCTAACATTGCGTTGTACATTGGAGCAGATAAACACACTGTTTAATCCATTCCTCATACTTATGACACCCACATGAAACATTTAATCAATTAACTGGTTGAAAGAAAGTTAATGGGCAACAATTCTGATAATTGGTTAATTGTTTAAGTCAGTTATACAGCAAAAATACCAAACATTTTCCAGTTCTGGCTTCTTAAATGTAAGGATTTGCTGCTTTTTCTCTCATTAGGACCGAGAAAAAAGAGATTCCAATTCAATGCAATTTTCAGTTGAATGGACCAACGTTAATTCTTATAATTCTAAGATCAATCTCTGCATCAAATGTGCAAATATGTGCAGGATCCTACATTTGCACAAAGTGTTAGGAAATAAAAAGATAATCCTTAGTTGTAGCGCTGAGACGTATACACTCCTCCATCTCTCTTATTCTCTCTATCCATCTCTCCATCTGTCGCTCTCTCCACCCACCTGGCCCCGGGCGTTATATAGTTGACCTGCCCCCTTCCTTTCCTTAAATCTTTTTTGTACGCCGTTTTTTTATGCAACAACACTCATGTCCCTCCTCCTCCTATCTCCCTCTCCCTCCCTCAGGCACATCACAGGTATAAGCGGTGGTTGCCTTTTTTTTTTTTCTCTCCACATGTTCACATGTTCACTCCTTCACCCTCTCCCTACTCTCTTCTTCCCTTCAGGGTTCTGCCGTCTCCCCCCCTCCCTTCCCATCTTGCTTTCTAACATCTTTTGTGCGCTCCTGATCTCCTAATTCCTCCTCTTGCCCAGTTGTCCCCGTTTTGCCTCTCTCCTCCGGCACCTAACACTCTTTCGTTCTGTTCCGCTCTTCTCACTCTCTTGTCTCCTCTTTTAATATCCCACACACCCTCCTGTTCATCCTCAGGCGTACATTACAGCTAGTGGGGCACCCAGTACTCCGTCTTCTTTATTTATCCGTGCTGTGATTTATTCCTTCTCTCTCTCCACTCTTTTCACTGTCTCTCCACCACTTTATCATTCAATTAAATCCTCCTTTGTCTACATTCACTTCATTCTCCGACCCCTCACAGCGCCCCCACACACACACACACACACACATCTCCACAGCGCGGCACATCTACCTGTGTTGTTTCCCCCACATTACCTTCCTCTCCTCCCCTGACCTCTCTTCTACCTTCAATCCTCTCCCTTTACTAACTTCTCGGTTTCCGGCTCTTCCGCCCATCCCCGTGGATATGTCAGCGAGAGGTACTATTAGTCGTCTTTTTTCCCTTCTTCTGCCTGTTCTCCCTATCTATCTCTCTCTCTCTTTCCCTCTCTTTCTCTCTTTCTCTCTCTCTCTCCGTATAAAACCACCACCACCGCCGCCACCACCCCACCCCGCTCCCCAGTTGATCCAGGCAGGTTGGCTTGCAGAGCCAGCGGACTGTGTAAGACAGAATAATTGGTTCACCATAAAATGTAAAAGTGTCATTTTGAACAATGAGGTATGGGGAAGTGGAACAAATTGGAGGCCGGATTCGGAACATGGAGTGGGGGGGTGGGGGGTGGTGGGGAGGCGGTGAGGGGGGGTGTAGTGAGGAGAGGTTAGAGTATGGGGGGGGGTGGGGTGGGTGAAGTAGTGGGAGAGAAGGGAGGTTGTTCATTTGCATTGTGACACAGTGGGAAATGAGGGAGTAAGTGAGGAGAGTTCATTTGGTGGTTACAGGGGAGCTGGAGGTCCCTTGTGATGCAGCACCTGAAGAGCATGCATAGTGTTTGTTTGTGTGTGTGCAGTGTGTGTGTGTATGTGTGTGTGTGCATGCGTGCGGGCGTGCATGCAGGTGTGTGCGTGTGTGTTATCCTTGTGTGAACTTTTTGGGTTTAGGATTAAGGTTAGAAGAACCATATCAGTGATTTTGCATGTTTTAGTCAATTAACTACAAATTGTGCATATTTTACATCAGTGATCATTTTCCAAGGTATATTAAGATTTCGTTTGTTTCCATTAAAGCTGCAACTGACATTTATTTTCATTTTCAGTTAATCTTTTCTTGAATTGTTTTGTTTATAAATTGTCATAAAGTAGTGAAAAATGTACATCACAGTCTCCCTGTATCCAAGGTGACTTCTTCAAATGTCTTGTCTTCTCTTACAAACAGTCCAAAACCCAAAGATATTCAGTTGAGCAGAAAATCCACAGAGTATATATGGCATTTTTGCTAAAACAAAAAGATAAATATAATAGTATAAAATAAATGAAATAGTTGCAGATTAATTATGATTAATTACGGATTGATTGTCTAATCATTGCAGCGTTTCTATTCATTTCTTCACAATATGACGATCAGACACTTGCAGAGAGGAAACAAGAAATTATTTCTTTCTTGCCTTTTTGCCAAGTTACATGACAATTGTTTGCATTTAATGTTTAAGTGTATTATTATTTAAGCAGCTTAGGTGCATTTAAGCACACTCCAACATCAGACACTAGAGAGCCAGCTCCTGAATAACACATTTTTTAATGCAAGAAATGACCCAATTTACATTAGCCTTTTCATAAATTCCATTTTTGCTCTTTATTTGTCGTTCGTTCAGACAAAAGCAGTGCTTTTTGACTGTCAAACATCCTAAAATCCCTGAAAAATTGAGCTCTCAAAACATCACAGCTTGCAGCTACAACTTTTTAAAAAATATATATAGAGAGGCTTCTAAATGTTACCTATGATTGAAAAACTATTACAAGCAAGTCTGCAATTTTTTTATTTTTTTTTATATCGTCCGTAGATTAATGGAAAGCAGCAGCTGCATGGAAGGTAGAAAATCAATCTAAGAATTTATGATGTGCTTTAGAAATTGGCCAGCACCAATGTAAAGCCCATGCACAGCATGTAGAGTATGCACAATTTGTTGCTAATGGTCTAAAACATGAAAACCACTTGTACGGTTCTTCACCCTCTCCAACATTGTACTGCTGGTCCATGTTAATGCTGCTTATTCCTCATGTCAAAGTTTCCAAAGATAACAAACATGTCAGACTGAATTAGTAAAACATAGAAGATTATCCACATGACACCTAGTAATATTTCAATTTGATGCAATAATGCAGCCATAAAAAACATTTATCTTGAGTTTAATATAGACTTTGTAATACTACCTTGGGATTTTAATACTTTGAAATACTTCGCTCTGTATGAGCGGCGTGGAAGGAATGTACAGCGTCTTCTAACTTTACAGCCGCTAAGTGGTGAATTAAAGGGTAAAAATCAGGGTTCATGAGGTGATGGCTAATTAATATTACCCCTAGAGCTCCATTTAATAACTTGGCACAATAGGGGCACTCTGGGCAGAAGGTCAGAATTTGCAACTGCGGTCTCTCACATTTTTATGACATTAGTCGATAAACAAGCGAATACTGCCTGGAGCTTGCGGATCACAGTGAATCAAACATGGTGAAAGGTGCCAAAGTTGGTTCTTGACTTTAGAAATAGTAGTGTGACAAAACAATCCCAACTAAAAGTCCACATACTTGCTTTTTTTTAGAGCTTTCATAGGTCTTCATCAGCCACTTGAGTGATTTGTATGGAGATGGATGTGTGCAGATGTTATGATTGGATCCAATTTTTTATGAATGAAAAATGAAAATCATGTGAAATGGTTGAAAGCTCCAGTAGTAGTAGTGAGTCTTATGTTTGTATTAGAGGATTTGGGGATACATCTAGTCAGAGGATTGGTCCTCACAAGTATACTAAAACAAATGTAGCATTTATATTAGAGCACGGAAAAGGTTTTTCTTTTATATGCATGTTGGAACTCCGTTGGTCTAATCAATAGAACACAATATCTTTCTCGAGAGCACTCACTCTCAAGAATATTATGTTATGAAGTGTAATGACCGTGAATGGTTGCACAGCATGTCTATAATGTTAAGGTCAAGGACTGTCTCAAGCAGTTCGACACAACTCAGAAGTGGAAGATGAACAAAGGGAATAAGATGGAGAAACAGATAGAGAGGACGCGGCGGTGTGAAGAAATAGAAAAAAGAGAGACTAGTTGAGAAGGAGGGGGGGGGTGGGAGGGGGGGATGAAAGAGGGAGAGTGATGATGCTTCTTTGTCCTCTACTCTTTGTCGCTCACACCTCTTGGTTTTTCATGGACCATAATAACTCACACCGCACCAGTCAACCCCCACCTGCAGTTTGCTCCACTGTGTGTGTGTGTGTGTGTGTGTATATCTGCATGTATGTGTAAGTGTGCGCGTGCAATTATTTGTTTAAGTCCAACTCTGTGTCTGTCTGTGTGTGTGAATGTATGTATCCTCTGCATGCATTTCCAAATGAGTGTATGTAGATGTGTCACAAGTATGTGTGTGTGTGAAAGGAAAGGAGAGAGAGAGAGAGAGAGAGAGAGAGAGAGAGAGCATGCTGGGTAGGAGGTCAGCTCCATGGTGCATTCCTTCACACCCCATCAGCATCTGGATGAGAGAGGAGGAGGGGAGGGAAGAATGGATGGAAGGGTGTCTCAAGGGGGTTGGAGAGGAGCTTTCTCTCTCTCTCTCTCTCTCTTTCTTTCTCTCCCTCCCTCTCCCTTTCCTTGGAGAAAAAGATGAGGGGAGATGTTGGGCGGGGGGGGTATTGCAGAACGAGCCACGAGTTTAGCCCCTCGCCCACTACATTAAATGCACAGGGTCGCCTTGGCAACGGGAACGCCGCCATGGCAACACATGTAGTATAAGGCAGGTGCTGTCGCACTATGAAGCCATTTGTTGAGAGAGAGAGAGAGAGAGAGAGAGAGACAGACAGACAGCGCAGGGATGGGAGGAGAGACAGAAAGAAAGAGTGAGAGAGCGGGGTAGAGAGGGGGGGGGGAATGAGATGGGCGGGGGGTGGGGTGGTAGGGAAAACAGACAGGCTGTTAGCGCAGGAAAAATATGTTATCGCCGTGGCAACGCAATGTGGCAACTCTCCATGGCAACAGCAGGTGGCTCAGGGCTGAAATTTGCGTTTGCTGCTTTTGCTTTTCGTATTGCTGTGTGTGTGTGTGTGTGTGTGTGTGTGAGTGTGCGCGTGTAAGCGCGTGTGTGTGTGTGTGTGTGTGTATGTGTGTGTGTGTGTGTGTGTGCCTGCCTCCAGTCCATCTTTCCCCTGCATCTGGTGAGGTGAGAGCCACATCACAAGTGCAGACGTCCAAATCCTCTCATTCAGCAGCTTAGCAGAACATAAAACAGGACTCATATTACAAAGGAAACTCTCCTGATGAGTGGAAACGAGTGGGTTGCTTTTTCTGAGTTCACAGCATCTCCAGGTGTTTTCTGTCTGTGCTGTCTTGTTTGTGTGTATATGTGTGTGTGTGTGTGTGTGTGCGTGTGTGCGTGTGTGTACATATGACCGAGATCTATGTTGTCAGACACACACTGACTGTGTTTGGTCTGTGAAACAGTAGAGAAACAGCCCAGAGAAAAAAGAAAGGAGCAGTCAGACGTGTTGCCAAATGGGGAGCTAAAGACCACTCAACCTGGAAAAGCTCTTACAGCCTCTTTCTCTCCCGCTCTCTCTCTCTCTCTCTCTCTGTCTCTATCTCTTCTCTCCCTCTCTCCCCTCTCTCCCTATCTCTCTCTATCTTTCTCCCTCTGTCTTAAAATCACAGATTTACCAGCTGTATCTTTTGTCTTCTTGTGTGTGTGCGCGCGCGTACGTGTGAGTGAAGATGTCTCCGTCTATGTGAGAAATGCCGTCATTACCTTCTTCATTAGTGGTGCAATGATCACCTAAACTGAGTCCCCGGCTTTGTGTGTGTGTGTGTGTGTGTGCAGCTAGTGCATGAATGTAAGCCCGTGTTTCAACGTGTCATACTGTACACACGTCTGTCTTAAACATGCCTGTGTGACATGAGCTTGTGTTAAATGTGTGTGCGCTGATGTTTTTTTTTTTTTTGGTTTTGTTTTGAATGTGTGTGAATGGACCAGTAGCGGGCGGTGGGGGGTTGTCATGAGAAATTACCCCCATGGACTACAGCGGCGAGGCTGTAATTCTCCGAGGTAATCACAGGGAATAATGGCAACAGTGGGACACCCGGGAATCTAATCACTATAATCAGAAGCACTGGCTTATGGGCTCAAATTCCTGCCTTGCTATCTGCCTCGTGATGAAGCCTGCTGGGCTGGTTGGCTGCTGCAACATGATCAAATGATTGACCAGTTTTCTCTTTCTCTCTCTCTCTCACCCCATCCCTTCTTCTTCTTTTTTTTTTTTTTTTTTTTTATATTTTGGCAACCTCTTCATTTCTAGTCCTCCGTTGTGGTCGGGGAGTCCCCTCTTCAGAAAGAATGGAGGAGTTCTCCTACAAGGTACTGTCTCACCTCCCGCAAACTTGTACTGTATATGTATGATCTCCTGCCTGCTTCTTTCTTTCTTTCTCTTTCTCTCTTCCTCTCTTTCTCTCTGTCTCACTCTCTCCCCCCCCCCTCCACACACCCTCTACGGATGTGCCAACTCCAATCATCTCAATTCCAAATCCCTCTTTTTAGAAGCGCACCTTGAGAATACCGAGTGCTGAGTTCTGACACTTGGCTCGGTGCCAGAGGAGGAATGCTTTTCTATGGAGGCGTATTTGAAAGTTTAAAAAAAAAAAAAAAAGAAAAGAAAAGAAGAACAAGTGATAGAGACACAGCGAGCGAGAGAGGGAAAGAAAGAGAAGGGAGAGAGAGAAAATCTCAGCTTCGAATCAGAGGCGAGGGAGCAATCCCCTCGCCTCTTTTTCTCATTCAAGGCACACATACAGTCACTCCTTTGCACTCTTTTACTCTTATACACCTCCTTTTCCCTGTATTTCCCATTATTCCTCTCCTCTCCTCCATCCCCTCCCATCCCTCCCTGGTGGCTGGACGGCAGTTTAAATGGACATTCAATCCCAATCAGGGAGCACTCCGGGAGCTCGCTGGGCTGCCGAGTCCTAAATGGAGGGGGAAATGGATACATTAGGCGTCTGCGGCGCGCCCTCCATCGCCGCTGATAATGGAGTAGTAATGGTCAAGGAGCCGAGGTTGGAGAGAGTGTCTGAAAACCTGGACTCCCTCTAGACACACACACACACACACACACACACACACAGGCTGAGAGTGATGTGTCTGAGCGGCCGGTCGATCGGACAGATGGACGGATAGACAGCCGGATGGAGAGGGAGACTCGGAGTACGCATGCGACAGGAAGAGACGGGAAAAGGAAACTTTTTTAAACGTGTAATGTGTTTTCGAAAGGAGAGGGCGCAGAATGGTCGGGCGTGATATTCGGAGGCAGCGGGGAGAAAGTTGTGACAGACAGCCTGAGGCAAAGACAAGGAAAAAGAGATGTGGGGGGGTGGATGGCTGAGGAGGTGGGAGAGGTGGACTGCCAGAGACTGAGTTTGGGAGCTATTAGTGCCCTCCGTTATTACTTCCATCTCCCATTCCCAGAGCTTTCAGACCTGCTCCACTCTGAGCTGATGTGGGCTGAAATCTGCCTCTCCCTGTGACTCAGGATGAACACAAGGACAATGCCTGGCAGCCGTGTCCTTAACCCAACCCATCACCCCACCTCCACAACCCCGAAAGTTCATCATTCAAAAGCTCTAAATTATAGAGGATCCACTCTAGTCTTCCTATTTTATTTAAGTACTTGTGTTAAGAAGGAACCTTATTTCAGTTGTATTAATTTAGAACCAGTTCTAAGGTTTTATTAACCTGTCAGCTGCGAGGATGGTATATCTAAAATTGACCAGCGTTTAATTACAGCATTATAGCACAACACAATCAGTGTGAAGGTTCAAAAATACATTGGATTCATGTCTGTTGGATTAGATGTATTCACAAATTATTACCCTGCAACCCTGCAAGTCTTTTTTTACATTTATTTTCTCAAGTACAATATGAAATATTTGTACTTTACATCATATTTTATATTTTGATCATACAGTATGTTTGTAATTTGTGTAAAATCTTTATATGTAAAGTAACTAAAAACTAATAGCTGTCAAATAAAATTAGAAAAAAGTGCAATATTTCTATCTGAAATGTTGTGGAATAGCAGTGTAAAGTAGAAGTACATAATAAATGAAGTACAACACTTGAGTAAATTTACTTTCCACCTTTGTATTTGTAATTTGTAGTAGTATTACAAGTACAATGAAATTCTGTGAGTTTTACTTGCCTGTGTGTCAAGGATCTGAATACTTTTTCACCACAGTACAAGGGGAAGACAAAATAATGGTAACAAGGTCACAACTGCAAATACTTCTACAAAGCTGTGTCATAATTAGGTCAAATGGCAATTAGCAGCATCCATCTATTAAAGAAGCCCAGCAATCAACACTTCAGCTCCACAATTACTGGATCCTACATTTCCCATAAGGCAACTCGGTAGCACCTTTCGTTAGACCCTTCCTGCCTGATAAATGCCCACATCTTTCGAACTCCATGCTCACAGTTTGTAGCACAGGCTACGTGTTACAAATGTCTTCAAGCCCAGATTAATAACCCTGACAACATCATAAGAGTATTTTTTCAGACTTGACAAAGTTCTCCTTCACTGTTTTTACAGGCTGAGTAGTTCTCCTCATGACGAATAAACTGAACTTTATGTGAAAAATTGATGGAGTGCCACTTTAAGTTTCCAAAGCAATATGAAACTCTAACAGAGTTCTAAGCAGACCAAATCAGTTTCGTCCAAACTGCAGGTTAAAATATTAGGGAACAGGGAAACAAACCTGACAATCATGGAAAAAAAACTTTCCAAATACAGGAAAGAACAGGATGTAACAATTAACCAACTAACCAGAGGGAATGTGACAGATACAGATGTCACATGGTTGTCAAATTCTGCTGATTAGCATTCAGCCTAATACGACACGTGTTTGTAGCTGTTTAAACGGGTTATTAAGTTACAGTAATTAAGTGTTGCCTTTATTTTGTCTACCCCCTGTAAGTCATAGCACATGCCAGTCAGCCAACCACTTAGACACTCAGCTGGAGTTTCAGATAGGCAAGCCGGTTAGCCAACCAGTTAAACTGCCAGCATTTTCAGCCCACCAGCGATCCAGTCAGTCAGTCAACATTAGTATGCATCCTGCCCTCAGACTCTGTACTCAGTTTAACACACAGCAGCCAAGCAGGCAGATAGACAGGAGACTGGTGGGATGTTTTGACTGAGCGAGAGGCCACTTTTCAAACAGTTGCGTTCTCAAGGTCTGCTGTGAGTGACCTTTGAACCTTCGGACTGTGTGTGTATGTGTGTGTGTGTGTGTGTGTGTGTGTGTGAGTTCAGCGAGCATGTGTGCGTACTTGTGCGTGTCCGCTCCACTCCTCTACTGGCCGTGCAGAGACTGCAGCCTGCAGGGCCATGTGGAACTCATTTAACAGGAGAGCAGAGGAGGCTGAGTGCGTATACGGCACATGAGAGCGGAGAGGGGAGGGAGCTGAGGGCTTCACTTGCCCTGGAAAACAGGCAGGAAGGCAGGCAGGGAGGCAGGCAGGCAGGCGAAGACGTAGGAAGCAGACAGAAAGCCAGAGCAGCTGACCAGACATAGGAAAAAAGACAGACTAGAGGATATTTTCTCTCCAGGAAAAAGGCAGAGATGCAGACAGACACCTCTTCTCTTCTGTATTTACAATTTTTTTTCCTTCACTGTGACCTGCTTTCTCCTACCAAGCGGAGTGTGTTTTTTTTTTTTTTTTTTTTTATGCTTTGAGCTTGTAAAATATATTGCTCAATCTCAGTGAATGAGGACAGGCTTTAGGAGCGCTGCCTGCTCTTTTCCCCAGCTTAGTTTGTCACCTCATCTCCTCAGCATATGTCCCAGGCTTTTTACCTGCAGAGACGGCGTGCGCGCTCAGTCAGAGATATGAGTCACCACTATACATAGAATGACAGCGAGATCGATAGAGAGAGAAAGGAATCAACAAGAGAGGATGGAATTAGAAAGACAAAGAGAAAGGCTTTGCTGAGAAATTCAAACAGCAAAGCAAGGAGGTTTAGATACTGGGACACACACACACACACATAAGTGGAGGAGGATTGTCTGTGTTGTGCTGGAGAGGTGTGTGTGTGTGTGTGTGTATCTAGGGTAAACAGTGTTGGTCGGGAGTGTGTCGCTGAGCTATGAGAGGCCATGTCAAACAGCTTGGTATTTCCTTTCCCCCTTTTCTCTCTCTCTCGCGCTCTCTCCTTCCCTCTATCACTTTCTCTGCTGATGCATGATCTACCACTCTGTGGCATGTGGAAGGGGAGCCGTTGCTATGGCAACCCAAAGCCTGACTGGAGCGAGAGGTGGGGAGTTTGGTAAGGGAGGTGGTGGTGGAGGGGAGGAGAGGAGGAGGGGGGGGGGGGGGTGCATGTCAACCCGGGGAGACCTAATGCACTGCCCACACACACAACCATGCAGTGAGTGATCAAGATTACAAAAGAGACTCTGTGCAGGGACTTACTTATAAGGTTATGGAGAGCAGAGCTGGAGATATCAGGGGCAGAGCCACACTAACTGGAGTCAATAAGATTACTGTGGACACAGCCAGCAAAGGGAAAGGCTACAAAAACACACCAACAATGACAAACAGACCTATCATAATTCATCTTTGTATGTTACAACATGATTCAGAACCAAATATACGATCATTTGGGAGGCCTTGTCATGACAACTTGTATGTTTTAATGAGCTTGCGGTTCCTGGGGCGAATCAAATTTCTCCTCATAACATCAATCATCAATTTACTGTATGGACAGAGATTGAAAAACAAAGCTGTATTGATGCTGTGGCAAAACGTTTTTTAGAATTTGTACCTTTATAAATGCTTCCCTAGCAGACAGAGCAAACAACAGGTCATCATTTGCGAAATGCAAACTGACCCAAGAGATGAAAATGACAGCTGTTTTAGTGAACTGGGATGGCTGTGGTGAGCAGCCAGCCCTGAGTAATGAGAGTTTTTGGCTCAGATGTACAGATACACTGTTCTTCTCATCTCTTCTCGTCATTCATATTAATAAAAATATAAATTTACATATGAGATTTCACAGCTGTTTCAATGTTGAGAGCCTTGAGACCACCCTCGTGTTCTGTCACACGTTCAGTATCGTATGTGAAAATGTTCAGGTCTCTCCACCGTAAGTAGGAAACCAGAGTCAAGACCCTGACCTTAGTGGAAAATCTGAAGTTCCATCAAAAACAAATAATTACTTATAAGTCCTGAATGTTTGTTTTCATCCCAAAGTGGCTTTTATACTGAGACACTGTTGGTTCTGAACCAGAAAAGTATCTCCAGAATCCCCCATTGGAAACTGAACCATCTTTTCAAATGAATTCCCTGTCAAGGAGGTTAATTTTATATCCTGAAGTTTAACTCTTAAGGCTCTGTTTTTCTGTTAGTCCTAAAAACTCATTTTTAATAGGAAAGTGAAAACAAATTCAGAAGTTTTTAAAGAAACAGTTTGACATTTTGGGAAATACGCTTGTGTGCTTTTTTGCTGAGAGTCAGATAAGAAGATTGATACCACTCTCATGTCTGTCCATTAAATATTAAGCAGCAGCAAGTTAGCTTAGTTTAGCACTGCCACTTAGCACAAGCAGTTTTTACACTTTGGTTTTTGTACGGAACAAGATATAGTGTGCTAATAAGTGAGCTTCAAAGGTGCTGGTAGGTGGATTTTTCTACGTTTGGACCTACCTTTATGCTAAGCTAAGCTAACCTGCCACTGGCTCTAGCTTCATATAGACATTAGAGTGGTATCGATCTTCTCAAACTGTTCTTTTAATGCAGGTATATTAAAAATCAAAAAGTTAAATATCACCACAGTAAACAGAGGATGTACTGACAGCGATGACAGCTTTAAGTCTTCAGCTGTCAGATTGGATCAGGAGCGTCAGCAAACTGTGATCTACTCTCCACACAGGGTTTCAAATGGTTTGGCGTCCAGGCTTTGGGTGGGCCACTCGAGGACATTCAGGGATTTGTTCCAAAGCCATTCCATTATCCTGGCTGTGTGTGTTTGAAGGTGTTGTGTTGCTGGAAAGTGATGTGATGTATGATAGTGCCAAGTCAGTGTTTCGGTGTAGGGACGGCATTAGCCAGGTGATGAGCAGCACCTGGTTTTTGCCAGTTGTAAATGCTTTCAGGCCTGAGCGTTCCATTTCTGTCTCATTAGATAAGAGGAAGCACTATTTGGTAAACTCCAGGTGGGCTTGCCATATGCCTGTTTACTCAGTAGAGCAAAATGGCACTTAGATGGAGTGATGTGGAGATGGTTGTCCTTCTGGTAGGTTCTCCTGTTTCTTTGAAACTTGGTTAGTATGGCCATCGGGTTCCTCATCTCCATTTTGACTCTTAACATCCTCTCTGCCTGGTTACTGACTCTGACCTGATGGACGACCAGTGGAAGAGAAATGGTAGTTCCAAGCTTTTTCAGTGATGGAACCAACTTTGAACCCTTCAGCAATATTTCTGAGCTCTTCCCCAAATCTACACCTCAGCAGAGTCCTATCTTGGAGGTCTACCAAGGGTTCCTTGAACTTGGTAATCTGACGTGTTCATTTCTAAACCATCTTCAGAGTGCCACTTGCAAAGGTTCTAGACAGAATTAAAACCTTGTAAGAAGAAGTAAAGGGAAATTGTGCATTTAAGAGTTGCAAACTGGAAGCACACTGTATGTAAATGTTGTGTTTCGTAAGTTTTAAAGGAGCTTTCCAATGATTTTACAAATGAAGTTCAGTTTACTCATCACAAGGAGTACTATGCAATGCTGTGAAAACAGTTGTATCATGTCTTCTGTGGCTGTGGAAAGAGCTCTCCAAAGTTTGAAAAAACAGGATGATGTCCTCCAGGTTATCTCGCTGGGGCTTGAGGTTTAAAAGCTTTAACAGAAGCCTGCATTACAAACTTGACGTATGGGGTTTGATAGAATTTGGCATTTAGGAGACAGGAGTGGGGTCTAATGAAAGGTGCTCTTGAGTTGTATTATGGGAAATGTAAGATCCAGGATTTTTGGAGCTTAACCCATACTAGAGACTAAAAGTCAGGATATCTGCCTTTTCTGCACCAACCATTCTTTCTTATCAGTCTCTTGTGAGACCCCCAACTTTATGGAAGTACAGTACTCAATCGCTGGAGTACCCCTTTAATAAATGTATAAAACTTCTAAAACCTTGTTCACTTTATCAGTTTGGAGTATTGTATATAGATCACTTGAGAAATACATTTAATTAATTTTAAAGATCCCCTCCAAACATGTTTTAAGATGTATATAAAACACTGTCCTTTGAATAATAATTGTCTGATAAGTTTTTTCCCCCAAAAAAGTTCAATTATGTTGTTAAAATAATAATAATCTTGGTAAAATAACACCTACTGCTTCACCCCCGTTAAAAAATCCAGAAACTATAAATATGCAAATATATTTCATTTCAGAAGTTTAACTACTGGACACAAGATGTCTCCTACTTCACTGTAAAGTCCATTCTCAGTGTTTGTGCACTGGAGGCTTCAAGTTTTCACACTTTCTAAGTTCAATATTGGACCAGAATTGTCTTCCAAACTATTTGTGATGTCACAAATCATGCTCCTAGGCCATCCCTCTAAAATTGGATTTTCACTGAGCACGGAGAAACTTTCCACTTTCAGCAGATGAATGTGAAAACAGCCTTCTAGTGTCAAACTCTACACATACATCATTCTGCACAGTCAAGCTCAAACTTTCATCTGTAGAAAAAAAGAAGGAAAACTTCAAGTTTTAAACCCCCCCAAAAGTAAATAAATAGGTAAATAAAAGCCTTGAATTTTAAAATCTGTGGTATCGCCCTTCAAGTTCCAACTGCCTACTGTTCAGCCACAGCTTTAGACAGGCTAGATTTAGCCGAGCCCAGCGGTCGTTGGTAATTGAATGATTCGCAGCGGCCTTAACTCATTTATGACGCTTTCCCGCTCAATTTAACCTTGCCTTGCTCATCAATATTGCCCTGTTGGCCTCCTCAGACGGTCAGTGAATGCTCATCGAGCTGCCTCCAGGTCTTATCGAGGTCCGATCGTGTTTGGAGAAGCTTCCTCTGTGTCTCCTTCCGTCCTCTGGATTAACTTTGAAACACATTTGAGTGTTGCATGTGTAGTTGTGGCTCAGACTTGTGTGTATATCTTGTTTAAATCTGTGTGTTTGCTGCTCTCTCTCTCTTCAGTTCCCCGTGGTGTGATCCAAAATGGCGCCCGTGTCAGGAGCCAGGCACTCTTCCCTGTGATAAGACCCCTACCTGTAAGCCCTGTGGGGAGCAGAACCTCGGCCATAAGGTTGGTAAACTTTGCTCCCATCACCCGCAACCATATAATTAATGTCAGTTAGGGCTTTCCCAGCGCAAACACATTCCCCCACAGACATACACAGACACACCCCACATGCACACATACGGTAGCTTTCAAACAAACACAAAAGCACATGCACACAAAACAGCCGGCGCACTACCTCGCACCAAAATTTTCCACTGATAGTTTACATAACTACATCTTCAAAATTCAGAGGCATTCACACGCTCCCTACCGTTCAGAACATTTTATCCAGGTGTGTTTATATAACGGTCTTACATACGCACACACAAACAGGTTTATTAGAGGGAGAGGCCTCATGATTCAAAGAACATTCGGAGCATGCATGGACATGCACATCCATCATAGGAGCATAAGAGTATGATGGCCTGCACTGCATAATGAATTAAACATACCGAAAGGCTCACTAAAGGTATGCAGTGAATATTTGATCACTGTAAGGGGTGCATGTTTTTCTTATAAGATATTAATATGCTAACCCTCTCATTCTGAAGGGAGAAAATGTCCGGGGGACAGGGCACACCGCTGAAGCATCGTTTGATTTATTGGTTGTCGGAGTACACCCCTGTCCTTTAATGCCTCACAGAGAAAAGTGTCTCCTGACTAATAGAGCAAAATATGTGTTGCAGTTGTAATGTATAAGCTGGTGGACAGTGGTTAAACGGCTTCGCTGCGGAATCGTCATTCTGTGGTGTTCTGACTTTAAAGCTCGCAAGGTCCTTTATGTGCTGAGCAAGTTCCACAACCTTAGGGACCATGAAAGCTGCTCAGAATGCACGGTGTCATTTGAAAAATGCATAGGTGGCGAGTCTGCTCATTTTCTAAAAGGCTGCCTCTTTTTTGGAGATACAAGGTTTTAATCTGACCAGAGAAATATGCACATTAGACCCTAGGGTGCTATTTGAGCGTGATAGATTATCACCTGAGAATTTTTGCTTTCTAGCCAAATGCAAAGCAAAATGGAGCAGGCTTCAGTGGAGTGAAGCGTATAGAGGCAGGCCACCTGTCTGGCAGTCTGACAGCAGGAGTAACAATATTCTCTCCCACTCTGTGTCCTTGCTTCATACAGATCATCCCTGGGAGATTATCTAAGCCGAGGACAGGACAGCCCATCCCGCTACTCTCCTCCACCCTGCAGTGAGGACCTCCAGGACGACCACACTTACAGCACCGCCAAATCCCCCAGCAGGCTGTGCTCCTCCCAGGTCGACGACCCTTCCTCTCCCCTGGACGACGACGACATCATCGCTGTGGAGATCCAGTCAGACGTCAAACCCGAGCCTCGGGAGATCCCGCTGGATGCTCACGTCACAACTGCCGCCGCTACCTACATTTCTCAGCAGCCCCTGCGCGGACAGAGACGTAGTTCAGGGGCAGGAGCTGGGACTCTGGCAGGAAGCAGTTTGCCCTGGACCAAAAACCGAGCAAGGGGCATTAGCGACACGCTGCCGCTGAAGAAGCGGCGCGCGGCGGCGGTGGAGAAGCCGCCGGAGAGCGACGACGAGGAGATGAAGGAGGCGGCGGGGTCGCTGCTCCACCTGGCGGGTGTCAGAGCCTGCCTCAACAACATCACAAACCGCACCGCCAAGGGCCAGAAGGAGCAGAAAGAGGCCCTGAGAAACTAAGAGACACACATAGAACAAGTACATAGTCATGCAAACACATACAGACGGTATACAAGTCAAAGCACGCACACACACGTTAACACACAGACACATATACAATACACAAATAGGTCAACAGGTAACTTACTACAGCATTAGTCTCTACGGACACTTCTCATCTCCCTCTATCTATCTGCAGGGCATTAGGTGAATCCTACTTATTTGTGGCAATATCAAAAATCTATGTTTTCCTACATGTTCAGCAACACTAACATCAATGGGTATTTCTCATGTGTCTTTGTTGTTTTTGTTGTTTTGTTGGGGATGAAAGCCATAAAAAAAAGCATGTTTTGTCACTAATTTGGACAAGTCGTACACGACAAAACCAAATCACATTGAGGAGCGTACAGTACATGAACAGAAGATGGCTGTTTGTCTTACCTGTTTGTTTCTATGTGAATCTGTAGCAATCTTGCAGTGATGCCAGCAAAGACGGCAGAGCCGACCAGACAAGCCTATTATAACAAGACTTAGAGCTCTCTTGGCCGCTCACTAGCATCACTCTCCTACATCCACGAGCACAAATGTGAGACTGTGCCAAAGATAAGCGACCAGGTTGCTTCATGTAGCCGATACGACAGCTGACAAAAAAAAAAAAAAAAAAGCAGAAACTGAAGGCATAGTAGTAAAGTCGAAGAGCTAGAGAGAAATGACCTTAAGTGTCAAAATAATTGTAAAACCCAATGTGATATGTATTCATGCACTTAAGATTATTTTACGCCACTTATAATAAAAGCATCATGGGTAAAGACATGGTTTATTTCAAGAGCACTCATAGTATTTAAGAATAAAATATATTAAAATAAAAAAAGCTCATGTTTATCACCATAGAGATGGATAGTGTGCCGGGTCTGAGGCAATATCTCCTTCATTTTGTTGTTGTTGTTGCATAATGTAAACTTCCTTAAAACCTCCCCAGTACTTCTGTCCATAGACGTAGACACCTGGTATAGATATCGTAGCTACCAGTAGCTACCACACCTTCCTATTCATTTTACAATGTCAAAGAACTATATACATAAACTGTGGGTTTAGATTTCTGTTTGTGTCTGTTTACCCTCACTCTACCCTCATGAAGATATAAGCAATTTGTCCCATGTGGACAACTCTGTAAAAAGGTTAGAAAATATTTTATTTTTTTCCTTTCTTAATTGAAGCAATTTGACCTGCAGGACTTTCTCAGTTATATTGCATGGGTGCTTGTAAATAAGATAAAAAGCAAATCTTTTTTATTCAAAGATCATGTAAGATAAACAATGTATTTAGCATGAAGCATGACTTATTTTCATATAAACCTTGATCCTAGAGGAAAGGAAAAAAAAGTTTTGCCGCCAATTCTTATACCCGTGATTATATTGGATTTTTTTTTTTTTTTTTTTTTTTTTTCTTTGAATCCTTTGGGTTCTTTTTCTGAGCGGGTTTTCAAAGACACGTCTTCAGGGAGGAAACGTGGGAGATCACTCTGCAATTAGAGGCCCGAGGGTGCCACCTCTGGGCTTCGGTTCAGGCTATGTAGGCCAGCTGAATCACCTCTTAGGGGTGGGCTTCCGTCTTCTTCTGCCTGTACAGTGATTTAGGTGTTCAATGTTAACCCCGGTGTTATTTCAGAACACGTCTGTAGAGTGTGTGAGGTTATGTGCCCAGGAACACACACACCCTTTAACATTGTGCCTGCCTGCCTGCCTGCCCTCAGTACCTCTGTTGTCATGTCTCTGACATGTTTTGACAGAACGTTACCTGTCTTTATTTATAACAGTATTGTTTTGTTTTTTTTCTCCTGTGTGTATATGTACATGTGTCCTTATTTTCCATCGGCATTGTTCAGTGTAAATGTATGGAACAGACGGGAATGGGAAACTTGTTGGTGTCCTGACAGAACCTCATATCTCCAGAAAAAAAAAAGGCTACTTGGGAGGAACTGAAAAGAAAGAGGAATGTAGCAGATGGCATAAATGACAAAAAAAAAAGTTTTTTTTTCTAATTTACATACAGTATTGTTAATTAACCCTTTGATTAAAGGTATTACTTGCCGTTGTGGATGTCAAGCAGTCATACAGTCTCATATTTTCTCAGTAGCCCAATCTGGGGATCAGAGGCTGTTTTTTAATATATTTTGCTATGACACCCACTTTACAAGGTGTATTTCACTTGAATTAAAAAACTGACTTGATTGAAATTCACAAGGGCAGTAAGTGAGCTTTGACATTCTTTGCATCAGAAGTGATATAGATGCCGCGTTGCCACTATTTGGCATGCTTTTGCTAAAACAGGAATTGCATTAAAGTATTAATTTTCCCTCACTTGGAGGGGAGGTACAGTGCATTTAAAATGCAGCTGGATTTGGTTGGAGGCTATGTGCATCAGCGTAGCAGCAGAGTCAGACAAGGTTTTGCTCAAGCTGAATAGATGTTGAGTGACTGTCAGTGAGCCAAGCATTCAAACAAATGCATGTCCCATCCACTGGTACAGTCTTTTGCCACCTGTAGCATGCATCACTGGCTTTGCATTCTGTATGGTATCCATGCTGACGTATAAAAAAGGCTAAAAGGAGACAGTCAGTCAGTGTCAGTGTTCTTGTTGTGTGCCATCCGTCTCTCGTCTGATATCTGTCTGAGTGCTCCCGCAGCCCAGGTCAAGCATTCTGCTGTATTTGCAGTAACAATCCACTGTTGTGGAGACTAATAACGTGTTCAGTTGGCAAGAGGCATGTCAAGGGGAGATGTGTTGCTTTAGCAACCACCTTTTTTCCTTTGACTCACTCAGTGACATGCAGGAAGGATGAACTCCTGACCTGCGAGTCATGGAAAAACAGAGTAACACATATACCCGGGACATTTTAAAGCGAAGCAAATATATTTCACTGCCTGAAAAAGCCCCCTAAAAAACAAGTGTTTCTTTCAAACCTGCCAAACACACAGCGTGATGCTCTAAAAAAAAAAAAAATAGTTGCCATTTTTTATTTGTTGATGTTTTTATGCGCATTTTTATTTTCTGTTTTGTTTTCTCTCTGACAAAATAATCTACAATACTGCCATTCTTTTTTGGTGACTGTCTGAGCTGAATATTGGAAAGCCATAGGTTAGAGATGTCAAAATGCAAAACTGTTATTGATCTGTGAGATGTGATCCAGAGTACACCCAGGTGTTGATTTTTCAGTAAATGTTCAATTCTCTCCTTATTGTGCAATCATATTGCCAAAGAATGATTTCAAGACCTATTTCATCACTACATGTAAATATCAACGTTGTCCAATACCGTGGCAAAAAATATATAAATGTTGTTTTATTTTGTTTTCCATTTTCTGAGAAACTACAATGATGTTTATGTGATGTATTGTCTTCCAGTTGGTTGCAATAATAAAAAATACAAGTTGCAGAAGATTAGTTTGGCTGTTCTTTTGGAGGGACTCAATTAAAAAAAAAAAAAAGTCAAAGATAGTAACAAAGTCATCAATACATATAGTTTTGTGTTGATAACTATGATACATTCAATAAGCATTATGGGTTAGCAGTTGATTTCTTCAAATTTCACCATTTTTTCCTCTGAAAACTTACAAGAAAGCATATCACCCTCCCTCATCCCTCATTCATTTCACCATGCAACACACACTAACCCCCATTTACTGGTAAAGTGCTTGCTTTGTGAGACTGGAGACTCTTTAATTTGCTCTCAAGACTGACCCCAATCATTAACCTCACATATTCCCATCAACAAGGGTCTTATCATAACCATGCCTCTTCCACCAGTTAATTATTCATTTACTTCCTCTAATCATTTAAGTTCAATACTTCTGATTAAAGTCAAGCTCAGCGTTCCCCTTAGGGAAAGAAGTAAAAGAGTTAAGTGTACCAAAGAGTTCCTCAATGCCTTATCAATCCAAGTGGTGCCATTTTGGAGGCGTGTGGCAGTGGAAACCCATTCATAATTGAAGCCGAGACAGGCTTAATCTCGATCCAGTGCCTCTCTGTGCAGCACGCTCCCACCACCAACACAACTGGAGCTAGCTGCTCCTCTGTTGCTATGCAACTACAGCAAAGAAAGAGGGGGGGTGGGGGGGGGAGCAAAAAGTGTGCATTGTCTAGATCTTTAGAGGGCATCATACTTCTCAGTTACCAAGAGTGAGACTCAAAGGTAGCGACAACATGCCTCAGATAACAAAGCTTTATGTTTGATCATCTGATCACATCTCATAGTTTGAGAGGCACCTTCTAGACACAAGCTTTCAATCATCTTTTCCACATCACTTCCTTCTTCAAAGGTTACAAGTGAATTCAAAAGCATATTCTCATAAGTGTCAAGCAGGCCTTTAATTCCCCCTCAGTGAGATAAATTGAATGAATTCAGTTGTTGTGACACTGACGCACCATCTTAAGAGAAGGCAGAAGTGCTAAGTGGATTGATGCACAGAGAGCTGTGTGTTCCCCGGTCTATATCATCCATATCCACAGAATGACCAGTGAGGCAAGTTTCCATGGAGACAGAAGTGGAGGTAACGTTCTCTTGTCAGCTCTCATTTATTGCAAAGCTTTATTGTTTTTTGAAAACCACCACCCCCCCCCACCCCCTGGTAGTCAGGGTAGATGTGTTTCTGATTAAACAAAGAAGACCCACGGACAGGTCTCATCCAGAAAACTTCACTTACATCAACCTGTATTGAATTACATGGAAAATAGTTGCATGCTATACAAAGTGGATTGTGTGTGTGTGTGTGTTTCTGTGTGTGTCATGCAATTGCAAAACCAGAGCTTGTGTGCTAAGGTTCTGTTATGTAGTGTGATCACACTCTTGTGGCAGCATGGTGTTACTACATGAAAAAAGGGCTCTTGAAACATAAACAAAGGTACAAACTTGTCCCACATAACACACTGTAACGTATAAAGGAATTTAATTTGAATAGTAACAAATGTAATGGCGTGAAAATCCACATGTACCAATGAACAACTTCTTCATAAGGCAGACACCTACAGTTTGGATCTCATCCTTCCACGTTTCATCCAAATCAGACCATGTAGCCATTACAGGTTCTCAAAGTTATCATTCATTTCTCATTGAAATTAAACTTTTCATTAAAGATGTTTACATCAGGCCAATTAATGCATCATACATCCAATTTTTTTGTCAGGTCAGCACCACAGACTATAAGTTTCATCACTAACATGAATTATAGGCCAGAAATTGTTCAAATATTTGAACAATGACATTTAAGAAGTAGTATTAACTGTGGTGTTAATGCAAATGCAATTTTGAAAAGGCTGAGCTTGAATTACATTAATTTCACTGAAGTGTAAAACAGAATAAAGCAGGTTACACAAATGTATTACTTCACAAAAATGTTGGATATACTGTGGTCTCATTTGGCTACAGATCATGAGCCATATTCTATTAATTCTGACAACTTCAAGTAAAAAAAAAAAACATCAGGCATAGACACACACTGAAGGCTAAAGCTGTATTTCCATCTTGAAGTGTATTGGGATATAGTCTTAATGGAGACCAATGGGATTTCAAAATTGTATTGCAGTGCCCCCTTTTCTTTTTTTCTGTCATCAGACATGGCAGTAAAGTATTTTGTACTTTTTAAATCAGCTGGCTCCAAATGAACACTCCCCGAAATAAAGCTTGTGCTGTAATTCAGTTTGACCTTTACATTTTATTTTTATTATGTATTATTGCATTATTATCTTTATGCAGTATTATTTTTTACTAGGCTATAAACTACCGTCTGCAGACATTTAGGCTCCTGTAATGTTATAATTATCTCCCCTCTATGTGTCGGCATATTCACAGTAGGGATAATTCAGTAAACAAGGTCACAGCGAATTATAAAGCTAATGCGATCTGTACATCTTTATTTACCACATTGAATTTAAACTACATTTCCCAGCAGTACCTGTACTGATTAGTAATCATACTCGGCACGAAATCTCGCGCGATGTGCGGTATGACCCTGCCCTATGTCTCGCGCACTCGCAGCTCCATCGCTCAGTATATAAAGCAGGACAACGACGGAAGGAGGACGGCTGGGGAGTCGCAGCCCGGGATTGTAAATAAGACCGCAAAAACTGTGTTTTATTTACAAAAGTGATGCCGGCTGTTTTAAAATATCGTTCCCAGTTGTTTTAAACCGTTTTTCGTAATTTTTGGCTCTATTTCTCGCCTATTTCCGTGTGGTTTTTACACTACGCGTATAATGGCGAGCTCGGCTAACTCGAACCCAGTGGTAAGGATCAATCTCTAAGGATTGTCAGCGGGGGAAAATGTGGGTAAAGTTAATGGAAAGCTGTCGACGAGCTGGTTTTACTTACTGCAGTAAAATGAGAGTCTGCTTTTGCCAACACTTCACTGTTATATCCAATAAAATGCAAACTTAAGTTCATTTAATCGGCCATTTTAATCAGTTTTCGAAACTAACCTAGTTCTTCCAGATGAATCCATCTGGCATGAGCAACGTTTAAGCTACGTTAGAGGAGCTGTGTTGCCTTTTTTTTATAAATCAGGAAGGAGAAAAAGGTAAAACTGGTGCAGAAATTAATATTTAGTGATGAGAATGCATTTTTTTTTAAGTTGTATGGGCTGTTTGTCAGGTTAAAGCTTTCATGTGTTGGCAGTTAGTTGGTTCATTTTAGTGTCTCAGAGGCTTCTGACTTAAATGTGTGAAGCTAAATTGATTTTAATATATGGATTTATGGATATGTGATGTTTATTTAGTCAAAGATTGAGTCGTTGCTTGTGTAGAGACGAGTGAGTAACAGGGACAAATGGTAAATGTAAGATAAATGGCTATTTTTGCATACTAGTACAAATGTACGCAAAGCACCTTGCCATCATCCACTGCGAATGAATTTAGTTTATATATATATAAATATATAATTTTTTTTCTTGAAAATGAAAAGTCTCCGCAGCCGAAAAGTCGTCTTTTCAATTCTCAAAAAAACGTTCAGCCAACTGCCTCATCATTGTCCACCATTCCACGACCAGAAGGCAGGCTAGCCATCCCCAAAACCACCACTTTTACCACCATCTCATTACAATTTAGTCCTGCTCCCCACCGATAAGGCTATACTGCTTAGTCAAAGCTGATCACTTAGACGATATTAACACCCGAGATAGAAAAAAAAAAAAAATATCCTCCACATTCCGCCACAAATTGTTCAACGTGCGAGGCTGTCCGAGCGCGCAGTTTGCCGCTCCGTAAAATGGCTTCCACGTCTCCCCTCTCTTCGCTTCTGGCCCTCCTCCTTTGCGCTGCCTGGGTTTTATACAGCCATATTGGCTCTCTAATATAGACTGCCCGGGATGGGAAGGTGCTACTCGACGCTACGTCACCGGCTCTACATATAAACACCAGACTGTGCTTTAAATAGTGGAGGAGCAGACAGGGCCGAGGAGGGGGAGGGAAGGAGAGACCGAGGTCCGTCCTGCGGACATCGGGGACAATGCAGTGCAGTGAGCGGCGGTGGCGGTAGCGTTGGTGTTGTTGGTGGTGGTGGTGTTGTTGGTGGTGGCGGCGGCCTGCGTGTGTGTGTCGCTCCGCTTTCTTCTCTTGCCGAAATGTCGGCTGTTGTTAGACGTTTTAACCGGTGTACATCTGTTGTTTGTGTGCGCCATGCGTGCCACCGTATCCCACGAAGAGCATCTAGCTTGTTGGTCGAGACAGACAGACATTTACATACATAAATATATAGACATGGTTCATAAAGATTAGCATTAAAAGAAAAAGCAACACAGTTCTTGCAGTTGCAGCTGAAATCAAGGGGATTATATTGCATGGAGCAGTTATAGCACTTTAGCTTGCTATATACAACAGCTATTCATCAGATGTTACCATAAAATTCCAATTTATGCTTATTTGGCATGGTAAAATTGAATGTATTGTCATATCTGACATGGTTTGTTATAAATGTTTTGCTGCTGTTCTGACAGCAGACGTCTAAAGCACTTTTTTTATACTGATCTCTGTCTAATAAATATATTTCTGAATTCCACAAGCCATTATCTTTGTTAAAGTAAATACCGGTGGGTAAATTATTTATAATACCAGGCATTTGTTATACTTATCATCTAAATTAATAGGTGTTCTGCAGCATACACTTATGTAATCAAAATGTGTTTCCTTTCCTTTTTTTTTGTGCTTGCTCCCTCATAGCCTAAACTATACAAGTCTGTGATTGAGGATGTGATCAACGAGGTGCGAGAGCTGTTCCTGGACGAGGGAGTGGATGAGCAAGTGCTCCTGGAGCTGAAAACGGTAACTGACCTCAGCAGGGTTGTTCCTGTGTGCGACCATAACAGGGGAAATTAAAAAAAAAATAAACCTGAGCGGAAGTGTGTGGAGGTGTACTTCATCCTCGTCTCATAGTAACAGCTGGTTTTAAGCTTTTGTTTGTATTTCCCAACTGTCAGCGACTCATATGAGAACTTCCCCTTTATAATAACGAAGTAGATCATTGTAACAATGTCCTGGATGGAAAAGGGGTACGTCACAAAATATTATTATTGTTCCAACATGGAGAAACCCATGTTGGAACAATAATAACAATCCAGTTCCAGACTAACAAATGGTGCTTTTTCTACCACTTTTGTTTCTGCCTGATGTTTCAGCTATGGGAGAACAAACTGTTGCAGTCCAAGGCAGTGGAGGGCTTCCATACTGAGGAACAGGCAGCCCTGCAGGCCGCTCAGCAACAGCAGCAACAACAACAGCAGGTTCAGCCTGTCCAACAGGTCCAGCAAGTTACCCAGCAAGCGCAGACCCAGCAAGTCATCTTGCCCCCCCAACAGCAGCAAGGTTGGTTTAATAGAACAATTAAGACATAAATACAATAAGAGAAACATCAAACATTTATGAATACCATTTTTACACATCACAAAAATACTTAAGAAATAATTTTGCCCAATTTATAGACTACCTTAGAATTAGATTTTTAGAGCCCAATTTAAGGATAAATTATTCAACCAACTCAGTGTTCACAGATCTATTTGCTCTGCTCATTTAACATCATTTTCCACTGAGGGTATTATGAGTAGTACTGGAGCATATTATAGTATAACCTGAACATGTTTCTCTCCGCAGCTCCCCAGCAGCAAGTCATTGTTCAGGATTCCAAGATTCTACAGCACATGAGTGCAACGGGGATGGTAAGTGGATATGTAACGCATAAAACGAACAGAAGCAGTACAATTGTAGTCTGGGGGGAAAAAAAACAGACCTCCGCCGTATATAGACAGTCTCACACAGACTCCTGTCATTTATTCATTCATATACTTTGTGACTCCTTTACTTACTGAGGTTGGCGGTTTACTCCAAACTAAATAAAATTCGCCGTCGTGTAGACTGCTGCCAGATATTGCGGTCGGGTTAAAACATACTCACCGCAACTCCAGATGTGTTCGTTTTATGTTCGTTTTCTCTCGCATGTTTGTCAAAACAAGTAAAGTAGTAGTACAGAGTAGTTTGAATAAGTCTATGTAAGTAAACCAAAAACAGTGGCCTACCACCAGTCTTCTTTATATCTTACCACCTGACATTAACAATGAATTGGACACGAGGGAAGCTCCGGTCCATGAATTGCCATTCGTTTGTGTTCTTGCTCAGCTATATTACACGTGGTCTTAGTGAAAGGATAACTAGTTTTGGGGTTTTTTTGCTTATTTTTGGTTGAATTTTGAAAATAAGGCCCCAGTCTGTCTAAAAACAATAGGAGAAGACCTTGAAAAGAGGGACATTGTTCCCTTTTATTATTATGGGGGTTGAATAGAGGTAATAAAATGAACATACTACTAAGAATATCTTTTTTATTCTCCTCTATATATATATTTTAAGTTTACAGCACAATGGTTTAAAAAGCTCAAAAGTATAATGACATGTTTTATATGGAACAAAAAGACCGAGACTAGATCATAAAAAGCTAGCTTTGTCCAAAAATAAAGGTGGTTTGGGTGTTCCAGTACTGTCTCGGGCATACACAGCACAGCACAGGACAATGAGGCCAGTCTGGAATGGCTTAAAGCGAGAGATTACTACTCGAACATGACAAAAATCTTTCAGTATAGACAATCAAGGATCTTTAAGTGTCTCTGCGGGCTTTTTCCCTCAGAGCAGGATGGTCTAATAACAGATGTATGAAGGGTCAGGAGGACACGGGAAGGTAGAGAGGAGTGTTAAGACCTCCAGGGAGTTGTAGTAAGAGCCTTGATTATAGTTTAGATAAAACTGGGGACATAACATCCTCTTATGAGCTCCTGTTGAGTCTCATACACACATTGACAAACACACCTTTTCCTTCATCATTTTTCACACAATGGAGTGGAGTGTCACATTTTCCTTCCTTTTGTACCCCCCCCCCCCCGTTTGGCAAGCCATGTGTTAGTGTCAAGGCTTGAATCTGTGCCATTGTAGTTAATTGTGTTTTTTTTTCCTTCCTCTTTTTTTTAAAGCTTCACTCGCAGATTTCTAACCTTTTTACCATCAAACCTGGCAGATAAAATGAAGGAATGCAAATAAATAGACACTGCTTTTATCACATCAGCCACAGGAACATTTAAATCTCTCGTGAGAAATGTACTTAAGCCATAAACACCTGCGCGTGTGTGTACTCAAGCCAGTGTGTATGTTTAATAATTTTAGAGGGTATTTACACCGTGACAACCTTTAGACCTGTAACAGTATTGTTTTCCACATTATTGAATCCTAAAATGACTTACTTTAGGCTATATTCGGATATATTATCTTGCCTCAGGACTTAATGTTTGTGTGTGTGTGTGTGTGTGTGTGTGTGTGTGCATAAGTGTGTGTCCCTCACTTCCCCTCAGACACTCTTATATGCATGTTTCTCTTTTCCTCCACTAGAGTGCAGCAGCTACCGCGGCAACCCTTGCTTTGCCTACAGGGGTCTCCCCATACCAACAGCTCATCACCAGCCAAGGTAAAACACACACATTTCTGCACATTCAGTTTTATATTTCCATGCCAAAATGCTGCTGAATAGTCATATTAAGCCACAGCTACAGGAAATGCACGCTCATTCACAATAACGCTTTCCGTTTTGTGGTCTCTCAGGTCAGATCCTGCAGGTTGTCCGCGCCCCCAACGGGACTCAGTACATCATCCAGCAGCCTCAGCAGCAGATCCTCCTGCAGCAGCAAATGCAGCCCGGTGGCGTGCAGGCCCCGGTCATACAACAGGTATGTAGGTCAGCCCAGGACACCTAGATTTGATTTAAGGAGTGAAAATGTGTCCACCGTGTTTATCTTGGTCTTGAGGATGGACACCCAACAGTTCATCCTGTATCTGATCAGTCCATAATCTGTTCATGATTTATTAAGTTAAATGAAGCTGTTTGGCTGCATAGCTGTGGGTCTTCTGGCGTTTAAAGCAGTGGAAGAACCAACTTGTGGAAAAATTAGCTTGAAAGATGTGAAATATAATGCCTTGAAAAACATCAAGAGGACACTGACTGCTTGTCTGTAATGTCACCCCCACCCCCCAAAGAAACCTAATCTGTGACGTGACCCCTGCTATCAGTGACCTCCTCACACAGACCCATAATAGTAAAATACAGTTAAATGCATCATAACTACGTAATGATCCAGCATTCAGCTTTCTCAACAATACGGCAATACTGCATGGAAGTTGGACTGATAAGACAACTGAGATAATAAAAGAACTTTTAGGCATTTTAAGATGTAAATCCATTAAAAAAACCTCCCAACAAGACTGCTAACTGCTATAAACTGAGTTCTTCTGTCGACTGTCTGTCCAGGTCCTGGCTCCTCTGCAGGGAGGCCTGCCCCAGCAAACAGGAGTCATCATCCAGCCGCAGCAGATCGTCTTAGCAGGAAACAAAGTCCAAGGCGGTACACAGGTTAGCACTTATGACTGTTGTAATTGCTCTTTTCTTGGAAGTGGGCTGTAAAGTTTTGGAGTTTTATTTAATAAATTGTCTGTAACTAAACAATTGGCAACTGTTATGCATTGCAGTTAATGTTGGTATTTCTAGGACCTTGGTTTTGAGTTTTCTGCACCTTAAAGTTGAAACACAGCCTAAATCCAGCATGGTATAAACGTCTCTTTTCTGTTCCTGCGCTCCTTCTCCCGTTAGGTGATGCAGGCAGCTATGGCGCCGCAGCCCGGTCAGGCGGCAGCAGCAGCAGCAGCAGCTCAGGTCCAGCAGATTCAGCAGGCCCAGGGTGCAGCTGCACCACAGGCCCAACAGCAGCCCCAGGCGCAGCAGGCCCAGGCTCAGGCTCAAGCCCAGCCTCAGGCACAGCAGCCTCCCATGATGCTGCAGGTGGACGGAGCCGGAGACACCTCTTCAGAAGAGGACGAGGATGAGGAGGAGGAGTATGACGAAGACGACGAGGAGGAGAAAGACAAGGACGGGGGAGAGGACGGGCAGGTGGAGGAGGTGAGCCCAAACAGTTAAATGTGAAGTCAAACAGACACAGAACAGTTTTACAGCAGATGTTCTGCGGTGCTGCTTGTTGTCAGACTCAGTACAGTGAATTGTAAATGGCCTTAATGGGTGAGTGTCGTCTCTTTGGATAATAAATAATGTATCTTCCCCTAGTGTGTCTCTCTGAATCAAGAGGGTGGGTCAACTCGGCACAGAGAGCCAGTGTGTGCTCATCACGTCGTATAGACCAGCTTCCAGAACATTTAACCTTATTCAACTTGTGTGTGTTTTTTTTCTTGCCAGGAGCCTCTGAACAGCGGGGATGATGTCAGCGATGAGGAGGACCAGGAGCTGTTTGATACAGACAATGTAGTGGTGTGCCAGTATGACAAGGTAGGAAATGACCTACTCTGTGAGAGAATAACCGAAATAACTTACTTACTTACTTACTTACTCAACCTGCTTGTGTAAATATTCAAGTGCCAAACAGATTTTACACTAGACTTTTTTTTTTTGACGGCCATTATTGCCGTTAAATTTCAGAATTCCAGCCATATGGAACAACTACCAGACATATTTTATATAGTCATATAATAGCCTACATTTAAACAGCAATAAACCACAAATCCTATGATCCAACAAATGTATTTTGTTAAAAGTAGTCAGCTGAATGAACTCTTCACAAACTTTGGGAGCTGAGCTACAACAATAAAATAAAACAAATAGCCTTGTCAGCTTAATGCAGCCATGCGGGCAGCTGCAGCTCTGCCACCACCACCCCCCCCCCCCCCCCCCCCCCCACCCCCCCACCTGCCACGGTCTCCCTGAGCCCACCTCTCACCTCTCTTTCACTGTGCCAGTGCTAGATGTAACGTTACCTGAGAGAAAACGGTAAGACTTTTCAAAGTCGTGTTAACCGCTGTGGAGCCAAAGCGCAGGACTGTTGCCACGCTAACACCTGATCAAACACTCAGCGAATCTTTTAATGTCTTAACAGCAGATGCAAAACAAACTTTAGCATAACATAAGTTTATATTTAAGTTGTCTTGGCAACATACTCACACAACATTAGGCTATTTAATATGCTATTAATGAATTTATTTATTTATCAGCATATTTCTCACCGGACATTTTGGCTGTTGATACTTTTACCTGCTGGAGCCGACATTACGCCCACTAACGTAAACCCTGGTGCCAGATTTTTAATTCTCTTCTATCTGTTGATCCAGAGTTTTCTCCAGAGCATGTGGGGTTTTATGTACATCTAACTCCTTTTTATTATGTAATATCAAGATGTAGACACACATTTTGACATTTACACCTACGGGGCAATTTGGAGTCGCTGAAAATGAGTTTGTTTTTATTCAGCATCATCATCATAAAATAGCAGTATTTGTGGTGACAACCAGGGAGAAAATGTGTTAATATGAATAAAAACCCACCGCAGATTTACTACACAAGACTTAAATAAAACATGAATGTAATTTCAACTTAATAAAGGAAATATTTATAAATATTTATAAGTTGTTCCAAGTTATAACTTAGATCATACAGTTTCACTGTAAAAGCTGTTGCAGACTGAAGGATAGGATGTTCCTAATGCCTCTTAAAGTTATTTCATATTTCTTAATGTATTGCAACTCTTTTTGATGCTAATTCAGTGCTAATAAAGAACTGTAAGTGAACACTGCTCAATATTCCAGTGCTCTAGAGTCTGTGTGTGCATAGGCTAAAGACATTAGTGACTCTGTCCACTGTAAGCTGAAACATTGTCCATCTGTCCTTGACGCCCACAACACTCATTTCCTTCTCTTTACTCCTCAGATTCACAGAAGTAAGAACAAATGGAAATTCCACCTGAAGGACGGGATCATGAATCTGAACGGGAGAGACTATGTCTTCTCCAAAGCCATTGGGGATGCCGAATGGTGAAGTAGGAAAAAAAAACAACAACAACAACGACAACAACAAAAAAGCAAAACAGACAAAGCAACAGGAGCAGGAACTCTGTAACTCCTTCTATCCAGTTAACAGACTGTTCAATATCCTTCCATATCCTGTGACTGGATTCATTTCAGGAAACTTCTTCTGAGTCTTTGAGAACTCTGACAAACCCAAAGGACTGTGAGGTACCGTACAAAAAAACCCCCGAGTGTCGTCAATAACACTCGACTAGCCTTGCGGGACGAGAAACCTACAGGGGGAAGGGAAAGCCTGCGAATAGAGCGCTCTCTCTTTTTGTTTCTCTACCTATTTCCTGAGAGAATTCACACACATTGGAAAGTAAGCATTTCACATCGTACAGGTGTAGTGGACCAGTGTGACCTGACCTGCCCCGCCACAGGAGGTCAGAGGTCATTCATTATAACCCCCCCACCCCCCGTAGATGAAAAAAAAAAACACCTTCAAAAATGCACTGTAGTCGGTTGACTGGATTGACTCGTGTCTACATTTAAGTCCAAACTTAGTGCCACCAGTCAAGATCGCTGCCTTTAGAACGGCCAGAATCAACTTTTTTGGCTTCTAATTTTTTTTTTTGTTCTCGGATCATAATCCTGTCTCAATTCTCATGTTTATGAAAATGGTGCTCCAGAGTGTTTTATGTAGTTAACCTGTTATTGTTTTAAACATTTTTTTTAAGAATGTGTTTGATGAAGGGTTAATACAAAGAAGGTAGAAATTACATTAATCTTAAAATAACTAATAGTTGTGTAAAGGCATTTTTTTTTTTTTTTTTTTTAATCTTCTGAGTGCTGAATCCAAAAATATTGTTCTTTTTTCCCCCCAATCAGCTTCTCTGGAGCTTCATTCCAACAAAAAAAAAAAAAGAAAGAAAGAAAGAAAAGAAAGAAAGAAAAGCAGATCCAACACTGAATTCATTTAAGAACTGTACAAAATGTCTGAAAGTTTGTCCTGTTGGTGTTGCTCTTAATTTTTAGTTTTCTGCAGCCGTCTAAAAATTTTGCACTGTCAGTTTATCGGTGTGTCGTGAAATCAAGTCAGTCAAGTTAATCAAGTAGCCACAGTGTGCTTTGTCGTGTGTGTGTGTGTGTGTGTGTGTGTGTGTGTGTGTGTGTGTGTGTGTGTGTGTGTGTGTGAGAGAGAGAGACAGACAGACAGTGACTGACTCCACAGGCGTGTGGTGAGTGTTCATGTGTGTTTATGTTGATTAATGTATGTCGGCACCATTTTTCTCTGGAAATCTATTAGTCTTTTTTTTTTTTTTTTTTTTTTTTTTTTTTTTTTTTTTGCACACCCCATAATCTCAAAATGTCACAGTTGAAACTGTAAAACAGAGATTTTAATGTTTTGGGTTTTTTTGTTTTGTTTTCCTTTCTTTTCTGTTATTTGGTGGGGGCAGGGCGGTGTCCTTTTTTTTTTTTTTTTTTTTTTTTCTATTTATTCCTGAAAGTTCATGAAATGTTCTATTTTTTGAAAGGTTGGAAAGCCGCACCAAACTGTGCTCTTATAATCTAATAAGTGTTCCTTTTTTTTTTTTTTTTTTTTCTTCTCTCTCTCTGTTGGCTGGACAAAGCTACATAACGCTGTGTTCCAAAAATCATTTCGTCCACCATATGTTCTCTTGTGCTTTCATTTTATTCATGACTTTTAAATGAGAATATTTTCTATCGAAGTGAGTTTAACTCTGGGTGGGTGGGTGGGGGGGGCTGTGTGTTTCTCTGCAGATTGTTTTTAGTGCCCCTGTTGCAGCAGTTTGAAATAAAGTACTCATTTTTTTTGGCTGTTGTGTCGATTTGGTTGTTGGTTTGCTCTGTAGAGTGCTTTTAAAGATACATCAACACCAAGGAAGCACTGATAAGACGTCTGATATAGAAACAAGAAGTGATAAAAAGGTCATATAAATATTAATGGAATAAAAAGCATTTTTCCCCACTAATTAAAAAAAGTAGTTTTTCTGCATCTCTTTTTGTTTCACGGACATTTAAAACAAAGTGTTCAAAGCTGTCACTTTTACATGAATACTGTTAATAAATAGCCCCCTCACCATCCTCGTATAACAAAGATAAAAAATGTCAAGGGATAAGTTTCTGACACATTTCAACTAGAGCACTGTTAAAAGAACCATTATAGTCTCTTGATCCCAGTCTCTGAAGACAAAAGCATCCAGTAGCTCTACATGGATATTGTCACTAAAATCAAACTAGCTTGTAGTTGCTTATTTTTATGTTCATCTCCATATCGTTGGATGTTGCGTGTGCCTTTATTTTTGAATTTTTATTTCAGTTTTCTGGTATTTACAAAAGATTAGAAAATGTATTCTCTGCTTCCTAATTATACTGTCGTGTGTTCTAACTGCTGTTCAGATAATTAAGGAAATGTATTGTTCATTTAATTTTTTAAATTAAATCAAGTTTGAAAGAAAAATTCCAAAGGTTGTGCTTTGAATGCGTTAAGTTGTCTTTCTGCAAAAGAAAACCTTCACTTTTGTTTATTTCTTCCCTAATGTCTAACAGGTGAATAAATCAAATCAGTGTTAGCATTATTGTTCAAGTTCACTAGTCTTCAAACACGACTTCTTACCGTACTGCAACAGTTTCCAACCTTTTTTTTTTTTTTTGTCTGGTGTGACTGTCAGATGAACTCAAATACCTCTTCATCAGCACTGCCCCTCATCTTCCAAATGTGTTTATTTGAATTGATTTGAAAATTAATGATATATAATACTGTTAATTAAGTGGATATTGTTACTATAATATTTTCACACATTTAAACAGTCAATGTCTAGGTTGGTATGGTCAAGTTTGCATCATCCTACTACTAGACATCAACCATTTATCCCTTACTTAACCTATATATTGTATTTCAACAATTTATCCATTATTTTTGGCTATTTCAAAAATTTGTTCTTTATTTTTCATTAACTCAAACATTTATCCATTATTTTTCGCTAACAATTTCAATAATTCACGCATTAGTTTCAGCTATTTCAACCATTTATCTATTATTTCTCATTCTACCATTTATATAGTTCTTTTATCTGAGTATTTCAACCATTAATTCATTACATTAAGCTATCAATTTCATTCATCCATAACAGTTATTTCAACTGTTCATCCATTACCTGTCTATTTTAACTGTTTATCCAATCTCAATCACATAATACAATGTACACAAGTGTTACAGCTGACTAAATATGGAGATATATTTGTTAATCAAATTTCTCAAATTAAATGAGCTACTCTATAATGCACATAACCCATGATAACTGCATAAGTATAACTTGGGGTACAAGTAATCCTGATTTAGTAACCCTTATTACATCTGACGCAACATAAATGTGCCAGACCCAGAATCTGCCCCAGCCTGTCTTCAATTCCACTTTCTAGCTGTATAATCCAGCATCTGGATGGCTGTCAGGGTCTGCACAGTATGGGCGTTCTCCCTGCCTTTCCCTTAATTCCTACCCAAACTGATACAATCCCTGTGTATTTCCTTTTGGGTAATTATGAGATGAAGGTGTGGTGCTGTCTGGGATTAAAGCCGAATCAGAAACTACAGGGAGAGTTTTGCCCTTCATTGTAAACGGATTTGAGGCAGGCTGTCACTACTACAGTATATCATGCTTCACAAAGACGTATTCAGCCCTGAACAGACCTGGTGGAGGAAGTATGTATCCCTGGCTGCCTCTGATGAAGTGGGCCCTCTTGCTACTCCTGGGCACTCAGACATGAGAGTCTGAGCTGCTGGCGAAGGAGGCTTATAATGAGGCCCTGGAGATATCTAGCTTAGACTCTATAGCTTTTTCTCTCTATAGCTTTCTCAACTAACTGACAGTGACTGCCAATCAGCTACATGGCAAAATAGAGTTTGTAGGCTTCAGTGGAATGTAGTAGGCAGGTCTGCAGGCTGTGGCACATCAAGTTCTCTGTATTCTGAAAAGATGTGAAGCTCTTTGGGACAAAGAGACTCTTTTTTTTTGAGATTCCTCCTTTCCTGATTTCTCTCCGTCCTCTTATGCCTTTGCAGTGTCCCATTCTAGTGTGTCCAATAGGCAGAGGTGGGACAAACTTGTTTTAAAAGTCACATAAGTCTTGGTTCTAAAGTCTCAAGTCTCAAGTCTAATCCCAAGTCAAGTTCAAGTCTTTAAATCTTGTTTTTAGCCACATTGCTACTGTTGCTCCATGTATGCTCTTTGATCCAGACTGAAAACGTATATTGGATGGATGACATTCATGGTTCCCAGAGGATGAATCCCGATAACTTTCGTGACTCCCTGACTTTTCCTCTAGCAATGAGGTTGACATTTTTGGTTTTCAGTGAAATAGCTTGACAACTATTGGATGGATTGACATAAAATTCAGTACAGATATGCATGGTGTCTGGAGGATGAATCAGCCTGACTTTTAGTGATCCCCTGACTTTTCATGTAGCATCACCAACAGGTCAAACATGTTCACTTACTTTGTGAAATCTCAAGATGTGGAGGATGGATCGGCGCAAAATCTTATACAAACATTCATGGTTCCCAGTGGATGTGTCCTAATGACTGTGGCATTGACATTCGTGGTTTTGAGTGAAAGGTATTGACAGCTATTGGATGGATTGCCATGAAATCTGGTACACACATTCATGTCCCTCTTGAATTAATTGCAATAACTTTGGTAATCTCTGATCTAGCACCACCATTATGTTGAAATGTTTTTTGTCCAATACTTTGATTTACGACCATAAACTTGCAGCACTAATGGCGTTCCTATCAGCCTCAGCTGTACTTTGTGTTTTGAGCTAATTGACAAATGTTACGATGCTAACATGCTAAACATCAGCATGTTAACATTGTGATTGTGCACATGTTATTCTGATGTTAGCCAATCTGCATACTTAGTGCAATTTAGGCCCCACTGTTTTGTTTTTTTTAATCAGAAAATCTTTAAAAAATAATTTGTGCTGCAAGCAGTCCCTTGCAAGGATCAGTGCACAAGCAATTAGTCCCATTCACCACTGCAGCTGGCACCCTTAGTAACTGAAATGCTGAAATTTTTTTAAACAAAGGCTTTTAGCCAGGATTTCCTCCTGTGTACATTTAGTGAACAATATGGCACTCTGATTTAGTCATTTTTGTGACGTACCATGCACAGCACATGGCCAATCTGAGTTTGTAATGTTCCAGATGTCATAGACAAAATACATATTGGGAGTCTTATTGTACTGCAAGGATGTACATGATGCACGGATCAACTGTATATCATAGTGAGATGTTTGGTGAGAGCAGAAAACATAAAACTGTTGTCCTGGGTGAGAGAAATCACAACACCGGGACAAGTGTTTTCACTGACATCCACTTTGTGGTTCACTCTAGTAGTCACTCTTCTCTGAGAGAGGAACTTGACCCTTCAAGAATACCGTCCATGCCTGCTTGCCCATTGAATAACGTAAGGAATGACGTCATAAATAAAGGGATTTTATGTTCCCAGGAGCAAGAGCTGGATGGATACTTGAAGACTTTGACCTTATTTGAGCGACCAAGGCTATTTCTAAATCTCTTGACAGATTTTTATAACTGCTTCAGACCTTCCACCTCAGTCTCTCTATTCAGTTCCTTCTCATGACTCTTTTCCCACTGTATTTGAGTTTAGCAACCTAATCTGGTTTTAGAGAGGTGCATCGCCGGGTCCTGCCCTGCTTATTTGAGGAATGGCTCGGAGATGGGTTTATTTGAAATACCGAGAGAGGAATGATCAGGCAGTCTTGAGAACCAGCTAGAGGAAGAATGTCAAAATAAATCCAATCCAAGTCTGGATCGGTTTGTTCGGACTCGTCTGTCTATTGGATGATTTCGTGAATCCTAAGTGGAGGAGTAGAGTCGTCAGAGTCCTCAATCTACACTCAGTCACTCACACTTTGATTTTTACCAACCTTGACATGCACACACTCATGAAACAAGTATGAACTGTGAGTTAACATGAACTGGCAGTGAAAGGGAGGAGGCCCTCACAAGTGCAGCCAGGCACATCACGGTCCAGCTCTGTGTGCTTAGCATTTGAAGGGTCCACACTGGATTGTTGTTAATGGGTGATTGGAAGAAATGGACATTAAGCTGTGGAAAACATTCAGCTGAAAATGATGTCCTGCTGGTCTGTTAGGAATTTACAGTGTGAGTCAAGTCTGGAACATAGTGAGCAGATGCCACTCTTGATTTTTTCAACTTTAAAACTAGAAGTCCTTCCACTTCTGAGGTTTCAACCAGCTCAATTCACTGATGCATTAGAGTGATATACAGTTGGGAGTGTTGTACTATATTTTCCATACTGAAACCATCTACCCAGCAGTCCAGTCAAATACCTTCAAGACAACTTTGCAAGCAAAATTAAAAAAGGTCTGAAATTATCCTTCTTTCCAGGAAAGTCCCCCCTGTTCATCTGAATATTTAGTTGAAAAAAATGTCACCCAGTAGATGAAATGCTAACCAGATGTTAAGCTGCCACTGGCAGAGGGTGTCCTTTAACTCATAATAGCTCAATATCACACAAGTTACAGCGGTGCAGCTCACACGTGTCTCAGCTGTATTTGCTTTAAGTTTTCCCAGTGAAGGCAAAGCTATCTCCACTGATTGTATAAGTCACTTGTTTCCGTAAGAGGATGGAAAAATATCATGATCGCACTAGAAAAACAACCATGACATTCCAGCGGAGAGACAAGGCTTTAACAGTAGATATTTGTGATTATCATACCTGTCTGTAATTTGTAGAAAATTGCTAATAATGAAATTATGTCTTGTGTTTACTTTTGTAATTGGATCACATGCCCTTGGGAGATGAAGACTTACCTCGGCAAACTGTGTTTTTCTGGATCAATGTGCAGCAAGTGAATAACAATATTTGGCAACATTAACAAAAGTAATGATAACATAAAGACAAAAAAGTAGACAAATATTTTATGAATCTAAAAAAAGTGATACATCAATTTGGTGCAGGTAAAAGCCACATAAAAGTATAATTTCAAAGTCCACTTACACTGTAAAAACACTCATGTCTGCTTTCCACATCACAGTCAAGTATTACTCACTGCTCATAGGATGATTTATGCAATTTTGTTTTCAATTTGATTATATTTACTTTAAAAAAAAATGCATAAAAATCAAAAAAGACAGACACATGTGTCCTGTTGCAATCCATAAATTCTCAAACACTCATATATACTCATGTATTTACATTATATACAGAGGTATTGTTAAGACAACAGGATAGGAATTGTTATAAAAAACTGGAAGTTTTTACTGTGAACGGCACTGAGCCAGCAGGCTGTCCTTGAACACAATAACCAAGTATAAATAGTGCGCCTCAGTAAGGATTTCTTATCACTGGAAAAAAGAAGTGCTTAAGAAAATCTGCCATATTTCCTTGTATCGCAGTGACAGATTATGCAAGACTGTGAGATAACTCAAATAGAATTATACTTAATATACTGAAAAAATAGATTTATTTATAGGGTTATATATGTTTATATCTTTACTTTTTTTCCCCTCAAAATAATCTCTGTTCAATACTAGCAACAATCCCACTGAATACAAAGGACTAAAAGTGAGATGAAGTCAAGCTCATATTTCGGTGACACTTGATATTCTCCAACAACTGGAACCATAAAATCATCACAGCCGAAATTGTGAAAACAGCTGAACTTGGCCCGAAAATTGAAGCAGATACAGAATATTGGAGCTTTCTGTTAAATATCCAAACAGATCTGTCCACAAACACTTCAAGGCCTTTTCTTTCCCACCTGAACCTGTCTTGCTTTTAACACCTCCAGCTAGTGTTTGGCTCACGTGTCCAGATTCTGGCTCTCTTCGGGACTTGTCTGCTGGCTGACTGGCTGTTGGTAGGTATGTCCAGAGCACTTCTTCAGGTGGATGGGCACCTCCTCCTGGCCTGCACATCCTCCTTTCCTAATCTTGTCCTTGTCTTTACGGACTTGAGATGTCCCACTGCTGCATTTTGATGAAACTGTCTGGCCTCTGAACAGTTGTGCTCGCTGCTGACATAGGCCCACCTTACTGAGGAGGATGAATACGTCCCCTCTGAAAGCCTTGGTGAAGATAGCGTACAGAAACGGGTTGGCACAGGAATTGAGTGGGTAGAAGAGCACCAATAAAATCTTGGAATTGGAGACGGTGATGAGTGGCCGGTCCAGCACAGCCGACATGGCATAGAAGGAAATCGGTGCCATGCACAAGAAGTCAGTAAAGATAAGGACAGCCATGCGTTTGGCAATGTTAGTATCCTTGGATCCAGAACGGTAGTGAGGGTTGTGCACTGCACAGTAGATCTTGACGTAGCAAGCGCAGATAACAAGAAAGGCCAGGATGTTGAGGACCAGCACTGAGATGACGTAGACCTGGGCCACTGTGGACTGGGTGTCCATTGGGAGACAGATGCTGACCTTCTGATAACTGCTCACCCCAACCAGCGGGAGCAGCGCCAGGATGAGGCATAAGATCCAGCCAGCTAGCATCACGGCTGACGCATGGTGCAGGCGCAGCTTACGATCCAGCCGCATAGCAAAAGTGATAGCGTACCACCTCTCAAGAGTGATCACTGTCAAGGTGTAGACAGACAGCTCACTGGCAAAGACCGTGAAAAACCCTGCAAGTCCACAACCGGGGCCTGTCTGCCAGTCTATGGCGTGGTTAAAGTACTCGGCTCGTGTGTGGAGGTCTACAGAAGCAATGAGCAGCAGATAAATCCCCATGCAAAGATCTGCAAAGGCCAGGTGGCACATGAGGAAGCGGGAGACAGAGAGCTTGTAGTGGCTAGTAAGCAGCACCAGGAGCACCACCACATTTCCCAGAACAGCCAGCAAGCTCACAAACCACACAGACACTCGCAGGAATCCAAAACCCATTATGTCCTCACAAGGATTGAACTCATCGGGCACTGGTGCACAAGCCACCTCCTCTCCCTCCTCACACACCACATAGTCGTAACGACTGTCAAAGTCTTGGCTGGTGTCCTCCTGGGGATTCTTGAGGGTCTCACCAAAACCCACATCCTCATCTGGCTGGCCCCCAAAGTAGGCGTGGTAGTGCAGGCTGCCATGGAAGTCACCTCTCCTCCAGTCTTGTTGGGATTCTCTGTGGCCTCCGTCGTTTGGCTCCTCATCTTCGACTGTTTCCACCACGCTATCCCCTTGGAGGGAAGGCATGCGAAGGGGCCCCACAGAGCGCTTGTGATGCTGGTCGTAGAAAGCAGTCAGGTTACAGATGATGTACTCCAAAAAGCTGAAAACATACACGGATAGACTTAAGATTGAGTCCATAAAATAATACACTCGTACCAAATTAGACAAAAAAAAAACAGACAGACCTGGCTGCAGTCCTCAGTAGCACTAAGTGTACAATCAAATCATTTATATATCCAGTTGAAGAAAAGTGATTCCTGTTTGGAGAGTCATTACTAGTCTGGCTCAACCTTCTTCCTACAATAACAGCATTGAGTGACACTAATTATGGCAGCAGTGTAAAAAGTTATAGGTAAACACGTCAGAGAGTTGATTCAATCCCTGCCAAGATCCACACAATACAAGTGCAGCTGCCCTACGCACTGCCCTACGTGGTGGATCATAAAAACACACAAAATATACAGACTACAAGTGCATTCCTTTGGACACTAATTGTCTTTCATACATACTTCCTGTGATGCCTCAGCTTGATTCCCATAAGTACGTTTGACAAATCCACTATTAAGAATTGAAGAAGCTCACCCTCGTTTCTTTTTGAGGTTTTTGAAGCCGCAGCAGTGGCTGGGGTAGGTAAGGTTGGCAATGGTGAGGTGCTTGAAGGTTTTGATGGGTGGCAGTTTCTTGAGGGCCCACGTGTTACGTGCCTTTAGCTCCCGGACAGAATCCATACCTGCTGTAGGCAGGGAGGTGATCCCCGTCACGGATACGTCTCTGAAAGTCAGAGAGGGAGAGAAAGAACTTCAGAAAACACATATATTAACCTAGGTTTTTTATTTTTTGTCTCAATAATGGTAGAGTGGTGATAAGAGGAAAGTGGAGGGGGCGCCCAGATACCTCCAATGCATAGGCCCAATCATTCTTAGCTATGTCCTGTCCCCCATTTTTGACCTTTTTGACACTCTCTCACATCGCGTTCCCTATGCAAACCTTAGGGGAAAAGTCAAAACATTATTTATTTTCCTATTGTCCAACAGTGGGTTGTCTTTATAGACATTTTTCAAAATCTCACAAACATATTACCTGCAAATTTTTACCTTTGTAAAATTTTTGCCCAGAGTGGAGCCAATGCTCAAATCCAATATTTTCACACAGGGAGCCGTTCCACTTTGCTTTATGTTTTGCTTTGACTTCCCTTACGGCTTATGTAGGAAATGGTAGGTGACCGAATCATAGGGTCCTGAGGCCACAAATGGGGTCACAAATGACTATCAGAAAGAGCAACAAGCAGTCACCGGTGGATTTTCAAGCGCAGACTGTGGAACAAATGTTGTATCAGCAAATCTACAGAGGAACTAGACACGATGAGACCAGAGAGCGCCGTAGATGGATTAAACAACACCCTCCATCTGTTTCCTAGAATGAGCTCCTCACTCCTTCATCATCTTTAAGCAATTACATGTGGTATTTCTTGCGCTCGGCCATCATGCCAAAGCCAGCTCAACCTCATCGGGACAAAGACATGCGGGGGATTGACAATCTCACCAACATCCTGTGCAATCCTATTATCAGGACATTCCACCGTACAGCACCGGACACTCCCCCCTTCCAGGGGCCAACTGGAGGCCAAGTTCTCTTTTGCTTTCTTTAGTTTCGTAAACCATTCTATCTCCAAGTCATTGTATCTGCTGATTAATTTGATTAAGTAGAAGAAACACAAGCCACACAATTAAATATTTGCTAAGAGCTTAGTTTTTTTTAAGTCCCATTTGCTCTCCCCACTTCTCTGTCCTTTGCTCTCTTTTCCTCTCATGGGGCACATTGTGTAAGCCTGTAAAAAAAAAAAAAAAGCAGTACAGACCCTATGAGTGTCGGTCTGATTTTGTCATTCCCAGATGTTTAGCTCATGACCTCATGGAGGTGACCTCACTCAGGACATGTTCCTCAGTGGAACAGAGGAAGAAGACCTGCGCACGGACCCCATTTATCTGACCAGACACTTAACGGCTAGATCAGAGCCATAACAGCAACTAGATAGCTGTGGTAACGGGTGTTGGCATTAAACACCTCAAAAATGGGAACTCTGCTTCAAGAAAACTTGAGAACTGCGAAAAAAGATGACAGTATCAGAGAAACGGGCTTGCACACAATGCGTGTCAGATTTCCTGGTCAAAGACACAGCTGTGGAGGAATAATTTTTACTCTTTGATGATATGCTATCCCATTTCTGTAGACATGTCTCATCCAGTCTGCACATTATGAATGTGGAAATTGCTGAAATCTAACTTGACATGGTGTGGATAATGTAATCACCACACTAGGCCTATTATTTATTGATATATACACTCCCAAAAGGGAGTGAAATTTTTGAAATTCCTTTTTCTGGAGAGAATATTTATGCATAAAATTAGTAGTTAGACTTTTGGGGGGATACACTTGGTTTTCTTGCTGAGATTTAGATGGGATTGATACCTCTGTCATATTTGTACGATAAATATAAAGCTACAGCCAGCTGCAAATTCGCTTAGCTTACTATAATTAACACATTATATCTTGTTTGTTTATCAATCCTGGTATTGATCTTATCAACTTACTGCCTGCAAGAAAGCAAATATCTACCTATTCCCTTAAAGCAGGACCATGTAACAAGGGGCCACAGTAGCCACAAGTGTAAAATATGGTATCATGTTAAATGCTAGAACATAGTGTAACAGTAGCACAAGTAGAGCAGAGTTGTACTGTCAGTGAACACACTCAGTAATGTAAATTAATGCAACGATATCTATCTAAAGTTTGCTAACATCAAGTAACATTAGCCACCATAAGCTACTGGTCATACCAGACTAAGTAATGCTGTAACAGCAAAACCCCTGGGTGCATTGACCTGATCAATGATGCATTTTATTGGTTATAAGTTCCACTTTTCATTTGAAAGAGAATACATGTGGTTTTCCTACTTTCAAAAGTTACATAGTTGCTTCAAAGCAGGCTTCAGGTTGCAAACTACAAACGCTGTAAGGGAGAAACCAAGTACAAAAATACTAAATTCACAAATTTATCACATTTATTTAGGCATCAGGACAAGCTTTGTGAAACTTAGGACCGTTTTAAATATATTTTCATATGGTAATAATAAGAAAAGATCACATAAATGGATATAATAGAATTTAAAGCACAGTGGCTCATCTATTTGGACATGATTAAATTAAATTTGAGGTTTAAAGGTACTGCATGTGTGGTAAGTATTGTGTGCAATTACACAGTCAATAAAAGTGTCTCAGATTGTCACCCTGTCAGGTACTTACAGAAGCATGGGGCCGCTGATGGTGCCTGCAAAAGCCCTTTCATCCATCTTGGTCAAATACTTATTCCTGTGAAGGTCACTGGACAGGTAAGCACAAATTTAAGTTTATTAAGGGAAAAGTTATCCTTCACATTTCAATCAGACTTACAGAGACGAGGCATGGCATAATATTTTCCCAAGCCTCATCACTGCACATTCCTGTATTTATTTTTTCTCATTTCAGGGGTGAAACATAAAAGAAAAAGGTCTCACTCATGTTGCTAAATCAAATAAGACAGTATAACATGGGACAGCGTACTCCTTAAACATACTGCACCCTCACTACACATCTCCCTGAATCCCTCAAATCTAATAAGGATAATAGACCTGTGAGGGGCGTGTTTGTCTTGGTCGGGCTGTGCAGGGATCAGTTCTCCCCTCAGAGCAGATCAGACGCCAACACAAACATCCATGTGGTAAGACTCACTAGTCACTCACCAATGGCTTAATTAGGCTCTTATATGGTGTGTGTAGGTGTTGTAAAAGAGGAGAGGGGGCTTAAATTAATATAATTAATACCTCATATCCTGAATATGCAGGATACCGGACCAGGAGGTGACAAGAAGAGAAGAAAACATGTTGCAGCAAAAGAAGAAAAGGAAGTGATGCTTACCTGTTCTCCTTTCACTGCCACATAATTTATCCAAGTGAGGCTATTGAATATACAAGTGTGAAATTGATTTCTACAAGCCTGACACAACCCAAGGGTCCAATGTCACTGAGTGTATGGGAGAGGGGAACTCTTAATGCAGACTTCCTGATACCCACTTTTGGAAACATATTTCCCATGAGAACTCCAGCTTGCTAATCAAGCGCTGGGCTTAGGTCCTTTTGGAGTACATATGAGAAGGCCCTCAGAGACCCAACTGTGAGCCCACTTCTTTTGTAGTTCAATGTTGGGTAAGGAAATACACATGCCAGATGTCAGAAACGGTTTAATCCAGGCAAAACACTGAGTAACCTAATTTTTTGAGAAACTTAAGACCTCTAAAACGACTGATTTCACTGTTTCAGTGACAGATAGCTGTTAGCCGTTAAAACGGTGAAAGCTCATCAAGGGAATAAAAAGTAACCTTTAAAACTATTACAAAAGTCTCTTCACTATCAAACCGATTGTGAAATTGTTAACAATTGTGACATTTTAGGAGGTTCATCTGTTCCCTCTCCTGTTGAAAGATCGACGAGAAGATCAATGCCAAGTATTATCAATCTTCTTATCCAACTCTCAGCAATAAAGTGAATAGGCGTATCGCCCAGAATGTCGAAATCTTTCATTTAACTGTCATCAAATTAAGTAAACAAGGTTTGCATAACAGAAATAACATTAACTTACACTTGATCTAGTTTGGTCCCATTGAAGGCGTGATGTTGGACTTCTCTGAAGCCATTTCCATACAGCATCCTGGAAAAGGAGAATGATACATTTATATAATGACACCAAGAACATAGCATTGATTAGAATTTCTCTTTCTAGCTTTAATATTCAATCTACTGAAAGAAAATATTTTCCATGTGTTGATTCATCATCTGTGTTTGTGCAGCAGTGGCAAGGATATGTGGGATCTACTTATTTCACATTTTATGGTGAGGTTTTGTCTGTCTGTGCAATTTTGCGGTTTTAAGCCCACATTTTTTGTAACACACTGTTCTGTGTGTTAAAATTGCGATCTTTCTTCCCTCTCTCCCAAAACCTAACCACATGTACATATGACTGCCTTTTGTGTGTGAGTGTCGTGTACTTGTTTTTGCTATCTTTGTAAGATTCAAGTGAGTTCAGATTGAGGACATGTTTTCAAAGTGAGGTCATTTTGGCCGGTCCCCACTTCTTCTAGTGGCTATTTTAGTCTTTGGATCGGAATAGGAATAAAGGGCAATACCAGAGTTACAACACTTAGAGTGTTTTTACTACAGACTGCATTATATTTTCCTTATTCATTTTTTAAAGCATGCCTTATGTAATTCCATTTTTAGCTACCCTAGCAGTGTGGTTCTTACAATGGTGATGTTGGTCAGTCGGTCCACCGCTTTGGTTCAGGCTGAAATATCTCAACAATTATTGGATGGATTGCCATGAAATTGGGTGCAGACATTCATGGTTGCCACAGGATGAATTCTAATAACTTTCCCTTAACTTTTTCTCCACTATCATTAGGTCAAGATTTCAGTTTGTTGTTTACGACAAAATACCTGCAAAACTAATGACATTCTCATCGATCTCAGCTGTGCTTTGTGTTTAGTGCTAATTAGCTAATTTTAGCATATTAACACACAAAACTAAGATGGTAATTATATAGTTGCTAAATATCAGCATGTTTGCATTGTCATTGTGAGCCACTAGTGTTACTGCAGACTCTTAATCATACTGAATAGGTCTACTTATTCTTTATGTTGTCAAAAGCAAATTAACTGCTATCAAGTCAATAAATATAAAATATAAATGTCCCAGAAACCTTTAACAATGACTATAGGGTGACCAACAATGACCACTTCAGGGTATAGAATATCGATTATATTTTAATGGTTACAGTTAGGATTAGATTTGAATGATAAGGATTAAAGTTTAGTATGTGATGGTCAGGATGAGGGAGAATTTTGAGAATTATATCTTCCATAAAAAAACATGTGTTGTTTAGTTTGTGTATGTCTGTGTGTGTGGGTATGCATGCGTTATATCTCACACTGTAAGCACTTCGCTGGTAATGCCACGGAATGAGTTGGCCGGGATCTCAGTGATGTAGGGATGATCAACAATTTCCCTGCAACGGAAGACACCAAATAGAGAGGAAATGAAGTGGTGTTTCAAACCAAGACCCTCGACTGCAAAGTGGCATCAAGAGGAATGTAGTGTTGATTGATTCTCAAGTATTATGTCTGGGTAGGAAAATTAAATTAGATAGAGCAGCTGTCAACGCAGATGTGTGACGATTTGACTTTAGATACAGCTCATTTCAAGTGGGTTTGCAGAGGGTTAAACATGGAGAAACAGACATTTATAAAAAGAAAATACATACACACACACGCATATATACAGTCCAATTAAATATACCCACATATTAAAGTGCTTATGCAGTATTCTGTATATAAATAACATTTCATTATAAAGAAACTCAATATGCTTTATATTTAGAAAGCATATGCAACACAGTGGTATAACAATAATAGTAAGTAAGTAATAGTATAATAGTAATAATGATAATAATAAAGAAACATGTATTTATACATACCCACAATACCTTCATATACACATATACACATATACAAATTTATACATATATATATACACGAGCAAGGTCATACAGACACACATTCTCATACGTTGAACCACAAACACACACACACACACACACACGTACACTTTGCATGTGTTTCGCATTTTAAAATGCTACAAAAAACATACATATTAATTGGAGTTCTTTGCTTAAAAGTTGTAAAGTTACAGCAACTTACAGTATGAAGTTCGTGTCATTAGAGTGGATGTTGCTCAAGTCAGGGAAGAAAGTAAGGCCAGTATTGAAAATCCCTCTGAATGGCATGAAGAGAGAAAATCTCAGGATACAGAAGACACAAAGACTACACAGGTTCCTTGTTATTAATAATCTGAAATTATATGGGATAACAGTGTCATGCAATAATATATTATATAATATATTGCATTGCTATTATAAAAACAGTCTCAAAAATTTGATATTGGTATCACACCTGCTGTTCAGAGTAGACTGCATCATTTAATAATAACCAGTCCAATTCATTTTAATGGGCAAATTAAAGAGTCACTCTTATATTCTGGATTGTTATATGCTGTAGCTTCTCAAAAAGAACTGAAATAAAGGTGAAATCATGCTAAACTACTCAGTTTTGACTTCCTGGATGGAAACAACAGCCTTTTCCCATGAGTCAAGAATTTATATAAGATTGACACCTTTCACTTAGGCCAAATACTGTATGTTGGATTTGTCTTTTCCATACTGACACACACACACAATTTTATGAATATTAGTCTCAATTATTGCCACATTCAAGTATTTTAAATACACACGATTCATCTTTTGGGTTACCAATATGTTATCAATATGTGTAATTCAATATCAAAACTGTAGGAGTTCATAAAAAAGAACATGAAATGAAAAATACTCACAGGTATTTGAGGTTTGGGAGATTCTTAAAGGCTTCTGGGTCAATGTAGGTCAGACTCTTTGCATTTCGTATCTCTCTGAAAGAACAAACAAACAAGAAAGAGATGCAATATTGACTGGCAGATTCATGACCTTGAATAACCTTTTATGTTTGTTAAAGGACACAAGTGTGTGTTGTGGCCCCTATGAATGATATTTGCACACACATTCAGAAACACAAACTGCGCGGCAGCAGAAAAATGAGCATGCCAGTGCAAGAGAAGGGAAACTCGGTACAGACAGCTGGGAGCTGGAAGTAGAGTCAAATTAGTGTTTCATTAGTGTATTAATCTGGTCCACCCTGGGCTGGACCCAGCACCTCTCTTCCATGTCTGAGGCCTTGTGGTGTCCTGGTCCTTCTTCACACACCTGGAAAACTTCACACACCCAGCAGACAGACATAGTCAAGCCAATGGAAGTCACTAAGTGGGACAGGATTGTCTTCCTAATGCTGTTGTGTATAAACTGAAACCAGATCAATCTATTGGAGGACAGTTTTATCAGCTAATATAACCATTATTCAGTCTGTCCAGCAGACAGCAAAAGGAGTGGTAGCACCTGAGTTGTCAAAGCCAAACAGATAGCGGTGAAGAGTTTGACTCTTTGTTACAGCTCTTTGATGACCAAATTTGTCAGCTATGGCGTGTTTGCATTGGACTTCACACTGACAGAAATCTAGAAGAGAAGCGACTCATTGGATGCAAAAAAAACTACACATTTATTTCATATTCAAAAGGTGTCACAGTGTCACAAAAATGAGAAAACTGTTGACAATGGTTGTATAAACAAAGAGTTCATTTTTGTTTTACATTTTATAGCCACTCTGGTGCTGTAGTTATAAGGATGGAAATGTTAGTTTCCATTTTGTCAGGTCATTTTGGTCCAAACTGAATTATCTCAACAACTACTGGATGGCTTACCATGAATTTGACATTAATGGTCCCCAGAAGATGTGACTTTTCTTCTAGCATCATAATGAGGTAGACATCTGTTGAATGGATTGTCATGGTCCCCTTAGGATAAACTGCAGCAATTTTGGTGATCCTTAACTATTTATCTAGTGCCATCATGAGGTCAAAATTTTAATTTCTTTGAATTTCTTCAATCCTTTGGTTTATCATCAAATACCTGCAAAACTAACACCATTCCCATGATCCTCAGCTGTACTTTGTGTATAGTCCTACTTGTGTATAGTCCTAACAAATGTTAGTGTGCTAACGTGCTAAAATAAGATGGTAAACATGGGTAACATTATGCCTGCTAAACAACTCAAAGCACCGCCGTACCTAGAAACAGCTTCACAGAGCTGCTAGCAGCTGTAGACTTTAGTCTTATTAGCTCTGTGTCTCTAGGGATGGCAATGTTGGTCGGTCTGTTCACCACTTTTGTCCAGAGTCAGACTGAAATATCTCAAAATGTTAGATGGATTGCCAGGGAGTTTTGTACTTTATGTCCCCAGAGGATGAATCCTAATGACTTGAGTGAATCATTCACTTTTCATCTCACAGCACCAGCAGGTCAAAGTTTTCATTAGCACAAAATCAAGTACAGACATTCATGTCACATGATCTATCTTAATGAGTTTGGTGATGGAGTTTTCATCTAACGCCACCTTACAGTTGACATTTTGGGTTCAGAGTGAAACCATTGGATGGATTACCTTGAAATGTTACATAGTAGTCTAAACTACACTCCCATGGGCCTTGCATGCTAACATATAAAATAAAATAACTGTGGTAAACATCAACTGCTATATATCAACATTTTAACATTTTCATTGTGAGCATGTTAGTATTCTGATGTCTTATTCTCACTTTTCACCAGTGGTGTATGAAATAAATTGATTCTTTATTACATCTGCGGAGGCACCGCTAGTAATTTGTCAATGTGTGGGCCTGTTTTCTATTTGATGGTCATATTTGTCATACATTTTTAGTTTTTTTTCCCTCCCATAAACAAAGGTTGAAATATTCATGTTGATGTATCATTTGCAAAAAGAGTACCAAAACAGATTAATTCATGAGAAATGGTGGCATGATACAACCACCTCTGAATTCTCAGCTCAGACTGCAGTCTTAGATCCACAGCTGCTGTCGGCCTCAGGCAGCCAACAGGAAGCAGAGCATTAATTTGTGTCTGACCCTGAAGGAAACCTGAGAGAGATGCCATTATCTGATGTATGGTACTACACCACACCAATCAGTGGCAAATAGGCCCCGGAGATCCAAAATACACCCCCAGAAAACAGATACAAACCTCAGCTAGCGGTTTGAATGATTATTTCTGTCTGTATTTTGATATCTGGAATTAGGAAGCTAATAAGGAAAGACAATAAAAGGAAGGATAATTAAGATGGAATTGACAGTCAAATGGTGCACACACACACACACGCATCGAGTCATGTCAAATTAATTTGTGTAGCTGTTAATCATAGTTACTGTCTCAAACGACGACACATGCCCACATTTTATACAGTAATTGGACAGTGGAAACAAATTGCGTACACACAAAACGCTGTGTTGCAAAATGCTGTAACTTGGGACAAATCCTTCACGTAGCCAGGAAGTCTTACAGTAATACATGAAGTGCTAGGAAGTGTTCTGCTGGAAAGTGTGTGGTCCACTCAGAGACTCCAGCCATAAATCTCTATCCCATAATTGCGAATAGAGTGCACCTTGCTAGACTTTTTCCCCCTGAGCTGCTTCAGCAAGAGCTGGAGCATGAAGAAGACGAGGAGAGAAGCCAAATACTGGCTGCTGTTTAACCTCTGCTCTAACGCGTTTATTCCGACTGTCTGTTTAAACCACTTTAATAATTTGCCAGATAAATCCATATAATAAGTTGTTTCATCAAATTGAAGTGTCTTTATCTAATATGCATGTAGTAATCCCACAATAAGGTTATTTTTTAATCCTATGAATTGCAAGAGAGCACTCTGTACCTCTTTGATGAGGAGCGCTAAGTGGTGTGCAGGGGAGAGAAATACGTTTCTAATGTCTTTCTTTCTTGCCTCCATTTGCCGCTGGCGAGGTTCAAAATTAAGCATTTTTCTCTCCAGAGAGCAAATGGAACAGCTTAATCAATAAAAATCAATAAAGAGCGTGCCCTTCTCTTTAGTTACTCACATGTGGGTGATTTTCCTCAGGCTGTAGAATGAATGCCTCTCCAGCCTCTGCAGTGTCACATCCACCGATATATATCTAAAAGAAATAAACAAAGCTCATGTACAATGTATAAGTTGTCTTTACAGTATCAAAATAAAAACTTTTTTTTTCGCCCCTATGTCTGACTTGTGAAGGCACTGTGCCAGCATGAGAGGGAAATATAAGACCTGTTTTCACAGACTGAGTTTAAGTGTATGGTTCCAAAAATGATCCTAAAGCCGGCAACTCTTTCCTGAATTTATCAGCCTACCTTGTCTAAAGCCTCCAAAGTCACGGGCAATTTTACAGGCATGCACCTCACATATACATTGCCTAGTCATCAGTCACTGTGCTCCCATTTGTTATTACTTGGTAACAAGTATGCTCTTTAAATAAACCATGAACTTAGCACTGAATCGCTGTTAAAAATGAGCTGCTTATTGGAGAAAAAAAACATATAAATTCTGTTTACTTACAGTTATTACAAGCCACTTAATAAAACACACCATAATATTCACAATCTGACTGACATTTTATTGGTTTTCTGTCATGTACTGCAGTACCGTATCATTTCAGCTGGATGGAGAACAAGGAGGCGATGGAAACTTTGGCTGTGTGCACTTGTGACTGTTTGAGGCTCACAAAAAAAACTTCTCATCCACCTCTGTCTCCCTTCACGCATGACTTGGACGCAGACGTCGGACTCAGCAGCTGAGGATCGAGGCTCAGATGTATATTTTACCTCTACAGAGACTCCACCTCGAATGGCAGTCTAAAATCACCACACACCAAAAGCGCTCTGCTGAAATACCTAGCCAATGTCCAACCCCTGCTGCGGTCGAAGGACCAACATTCCTATTGAAGGAACGCATTAGCGCTTCCAGCTGTGATTAGGAGCCAGCGATGATACTAAACAGAGAGCATATCATCTGCTTGGGTGGGAGACAAAAAGGAAAGGGGTGGGAAGTTTGGAGCTAAGATAGATTCACATTTTTTAGGCAAAGCAGTTGAAAGACAACAGGTGGATGAGAGCAGCTTTGAAGGGTTTGTGTTTGAATAGCTGTTAATGGAAAGTGTATGAGGCTTGAATGGAATAATCCCACTGAATAAATCGCCACTCACATCCTAGAGATGTTGACCATGTTGGCAAAAGCATCTGCTGGCACGGATGACAGACGGGTCTCAAAAAGCCATCTGCTTAAAAACAAAAAAAAAAGACAGACATTTTAGTTATTACAAACACATTTCACTGCCTGTGTCTTCTATTTGCTGGACTAGAGTTCGTTAGGAAGGTGTTCTTTGACATTTTTAGAGGAATAGTTCAACATTTTGGGCAAATAATATCATGCAAAAAAGCAAATAAGTGCTTTCACAACATGACGGTGAATGCATCAAATTTTCCAATCTTAGCAAGAAAGTGAATAAGCATATTTCCCAAAATGTCAAGCTATTCCTTTAATGGATAAGTTTAAAACCCTGAACGTGGAAATTTTCTGAGGATACTCTATACTGCATTGTGGAAATTATCGAGATTTTCTTACACTGTGATTCAGTTTTCCAAAAGTAAATTTCACACATCAAAAATTGTTTCATAATTCTAGACAAAAGGAGATCTAAAGGGGACGAGAGACTGTGCAGGTAAGAGAGGAGAAAAAGGCGAATACATAAAAAGGCCCAACATTGATAAATTTTTGAATCAGATGAAAGGTTTCTTTGAAGTAAATGCTGAAACAGACCCCACCTATTCTAGAAACATGGAGGGAAAAACAAAGACTTGGATCTGACTGGACCTGAGCTGGCAGCCAAATCAAACAATGTCTGGGTCTGTTTAGGACAATGTTTCAAAAAGTAAGGTCGAGACCTACAGTTGGACCTCCATGTTGTTCTGGAGAAATCAATACCCAATGTTACAGATACAGTGTGAAACCAGGCGTTGTATTCCTATATTTTACATACAAGACAAACCATTTAGCTCGCTGTAAGTTTTTGAATAAAAAGGAAGAGAAATTGTTCGTGTGTTAACGGTGCATGTTGTAAGCAGGTTAAATTTGAATGTTAAAGTCAGTTATCTTATGTTCAAAGATGCAAAATTGATTTAAGTATGCAACCCCAGCATTAAAGAAACTTTATGAAACTTTGGGAATTTTCCATTTGGTTAGAGTTTAGATGAAAAGATCAATACCACTTTAATGACTATGTTAAATATGACAATATGCAGACAGCTTAGTTTATTATTAAGACTGATACAGGTAAACAGCTAGCCTGGCTCTGTGCAAAGGTAACAAAATCCACCTACCAGCATGTCTGCTGAGCTCATTTATTAACACGTTATATCTTTTTTGCTCAATCCATTCAAAACTGAAACATCAATTTGTGGTTTTACGGTGGGTTATGTGCTGTACTGTTTCTTGTCAGGATGCGGTGACTGCATATACAGATATAACGTGTTAATTACTAAGCTTTAGACGTGCTGGTAGGTGGACAGAGCCAGGATAGCTGTTTCTGTTGTTTCTGTAGCTCAAAAGCTCTTTTAGCTAAGCTAGGCTAACCAGCTGCTGGCTGTGGCTTCATATTAAGTAGACAAATATTAAAGTAGCATCAATCCTCTCATCTAACTTGAAAGTTGTTGAGCAAATTTCCAAAAATATACCTTTAAGATTACATCGTGGGCACTTTTACCTCTACTTTACTTGTGAAAATGTGTTATTTCTTTTCCATGATCTTGCTGCAGATTTTGTTGTGGTGGATTTGGGAGTCACAACATAATAATAAAGGAAAGGGATTAAGATGGTAATGTGTTAATGTCATGTTGTATTCAAGGCCCACCCTGCATGAGGGTGCACATTCAGACTGCATCCTGACTCAACTGGCAGCAGTGTGTGTGTCCATTTTAGAGACTATGAACGTTGAAACAGGTATTTTGACTCAGGCAAAGCCACCATCTTTGTGCACCTTTGGCTCATCAAGGGAACAATAGACTAATTCAGAGGCTGAGATCTGGCTTATGAGTCTGAATCACACTTACATGGGGGGGCGGGGGGGGGGGGGGGGGGGGTTAGTCAGTCAGTAGACACGGGAGCACGGCACCCTGCAAATGCTTTGACAAACTCAAACAAACAGTGGGACACAGAGCAGACCCTGACACCAAACACCCCTGTCAGAACCACGCTGTTTTCGCCGCCGCCGCGCTCAAACCCAAATAACCAGCATGCATTTTCCCTCAGGAGCGCAGTGGGAACACCAACGAGCCCATCTCGCTGGCTTAAGGAGAAAATGACTCCCACAATTTGTCTTTTTGGATAGAAACCCGAGAAAACAAACAAGTTGGGAACTGAGTTTGAAGTGGGGAGAAGCCACATAATTTATAATAGTGTCAGCATTGGATTGACAACATGGCTGTGTTTACTATGGGCTCGGTCTCATTTTGATGTGTGCCTGTGGTGACTGGTAGAAGGGGTCAGTTACATATTCTGTTGTAGATTTCAACCTGCACTTTCTCCAGTGTGATTCAGTGTAAGCTCCTCTCATGTAGAAGTGCTGTCTCCCTTAAAATCCCTAATGTTCTCTCAGTCAGAGTGTTCGGATGCACACTACACTTTAAAAAAATCTCATATCCCATGAGTGTATGAAGAAAAAATCGAGTGGTAATGACAGGTGATGGTGCACTCTGACTTAATTTTTTTTTTTTTAAGTTTTATAAAAGATTACTTCCTTATTTGTTTTATCATAAACACATGAGGTTGTCACTGTAGAATGAGAAGTAATAGTAACAATTTCCATTACACGATCCATCAGTACAAATTAATAGCTGGGAAACTGTCAGTATTTCCAGTAATCTCAGCTCATATATCCCACTTCTTATTTTACAATTAATCCCTGTGCTCATCTGTTATCAAACAGCATTAGGATTTCACTCTTCTGTACGTTTTATCGGACGAATACGAGTTAACGAATATCATGAGTTATCGCATGTTTAAACTCCAATCCAAAAATCCTGAGGTTTTTGAAAGACTGGAACTGCCGTGTTTTTTCCCCCCTTTCCCTTGAAGTCTTTTTTCCCTCCTAATTATTCTCAAATGGAACTCTCTGGGTGTTTGAGAAATGTGCTGTAAAAGGTAAATATTGTATTTGAATGCATCGTCCAGACGCAGTCAGGAGTCACGCTACGCAGGCTTTTAAGAGTGTCTGTGCTTTCCTTTCCACCTCTCTGACTCCCAGTGACACATGGAGTAACCTCCACAAGTGCACACACAAAGGACTCCAAGCTCTAAGTATCCACATATGCTGACTCTCTCTCTCTCATACACACACACACACATACACACACACACATACACACAAGCACACCACACATAGATGTCTGCTTTGCATTCACATTTTGTTTTATGAAGAGCAACTTTTGCACATTATCCTCCACAACTTAGTTTTTAACTTATGACAAAATCAGTGCAGAAAGTTTCATACCATAAAATTATTTTTTTTAAAAAGAACTAAAAGTATGCTCTCAGCATATTTTGAAATTATTTTTGACCGTGTCAAAAAACTCAAGTCTATATTTATTTATTTGTTTGCTTATAGCTAGTAGCATCAATCCAAGTCCCCAGTTTCATACATGTTTTATTAGTCCAACAATGAAAATATGTAATGAAGTTGTAGACAAATTTTTGTTGTGACTGTCTACAAGATGCACAGCCAATAGCATGAATAACTGAAAAACCCCACTGACCAAACTCCAATGGCAGCAGGGTCATCCATCCATCGGTGTGTGTACAACAAAATCAACCTTCCTTACGCCTCATCTGCTAGAACATCCAGCTCAATACACAATCTATTTCTGGCTTATTTGGCAGATATTTTTATCAGGAGGGGTGACAGTCCAGACAGTTGGTGGCATGCTTTCATGTCTTTCTATCTTTCTGGAAGGCTCTGGATAAACTTTGGACAGGAATGTGAGGAAATCGTAGGGGACATCGAGGCACATGGACATGTGAATTGGAGCAGTGATCGGGAGATAATTTCATGTGATGGGTGCTGTTGGAGGCGTTGCAAAGTGGTGGTGAGGATTGAATAATGGGGGGATGTTCCAATAAACTGTAAGAAAGGAATGAGGATTATCACAACATAGCACAGAACCTTCTACTTAGCCTAAATGATCATTTGTGAGCCCCACATTAGTGCTTTTGAGGTATTTTGTGTAAAAGCAACACATTGAAGTGTCTGAATCATTATCCATGTGTTCATTTGGGAATCTCACCTGTATGTTTACATACATTAGAAGTGTGTATCCGTCTTAAAAACAAGATTAAGAGTCTACAGATGTGCTAGTGTCTCTGAAGCTACATAGTGATGCTTTTAGCTAAAGTCAGCATGTTAACATACTAATAATGACAATGCTAACAAGCTCATGCTAATTAACACTGAACACAAACTACATCTGAGGCCGATTTGTTTTTTTCAGTATTTGGTAATGAGCCAAAGTGTTGGACTAATTAAAATTTGTTGACGATGGTGCCCCAGGAAAGGTTAAAGGAAGGTGTTAAAGGGAACATTAATGTTTGTACCAAATTTCATGGCAATCCATTCAATAGTTTTCGGCACATTTCATCACATTCCATTTAAAAACACAAATGTCATCCTCTGGGGACCATGAATGTCTGTATAAAATTTCATGGGAATCCATCCAATAGCTAAGATATTTCCATTTGGACCAAACTGGTGGATCGACCGACCGACAGACTGATCAACATTGCCATTCCCAGAGCACTAGCATGGCTAAAACTGAAAGTGATTAGATAATCTTGTAATCATAGCTTGTTGTCAACTAGAGGGAACAAAAAGGAGAAAATATTGACAACACCAAGAATTTGATGGATCATTTTGTGCAAGATGTAATGAACGTCACTCCTTCAGGATAGGTGTTTTTCACTCGTCACATAACATCTACAGTCCACACAGAGTGCATTTTCCAATAATGTCCCACAATTTAACTAAGCCTGTAAGAGCTATAGGACCCAACTCTTCTTCAAAAATATATAATTTTAATAGAATTCAAAGCTGCAAAACTTATTATAAATATTTAAAATAGTGTTTGAAATATTAGGAAATGTACCAACGTGGTTATTTCCACTACACCTTAATCAAAAGACCAGTTTGTACTATGTAACAGTGCCGTCTGATTTATCGTTCAAGAATGCTGATTTAAATGGAAATAGCCATTCTAGCTCTTCTGATTCTATGTTTCCACATCTGCCACGGAGTCTCTCTGAAGGGCATGTGTTTCCATCACTCAAGGCCATGGCACACTGGTCGCACTCTCTTGCATAATTTTCACCCGGCACTTGAGCAATTTAGGAAGTGTAAAAGCCCCGCTACATTTTTCAGGGGTGACCCTGACATATTACATCATGTCGGCTCCCAGGATTCTTGACAGATTCTTTGGGGTCTCGTATAATGAGAAAACAAATCGACCATAGATCAGCTGTTGGTTGGGTCCATTTTTTCAGTCATGAACATCAGACCCTTTGCCACTCCAAGAAGCAATACATTTTATATTGAGAGGGTTTTTGATTCTTTTTATTAGAATTATCATATATATAGCAATTATTGAAAAAAGCTGTTAAGCCTCGTATATGACCAACGGTGTAGGACTAATTATCATTCTTTTACATTACTCTTACTGGCAGTACTGTTTGTTGTTGGAAAGAGTAGAGTATGCAGTGGGGTCACATTATATACAATGCACCTATACTGTAGTCTTGGCTGGCAGTTAAGATGAACCCATCATCTTAATATTGGGTATGTTATTGGTGGGTGTTATTTAATTTGCACCAGAGAAACAATGTTTGTGTGTGACAAAGGACAACGTTGAAATTAAATGAATAAATGTGCGCAGGTACTTGATTTTCTAAAATCCCCTAATGTGCATGGAAGGTGTAGTGGACGTTAAGTTTTAATTATGAGCCAAAGACAATTCCCATTTGTTTTGTTTAATTGTCTACAATACACCTCTGCGGTATGGACACTCTGCACACAGGACTTTGAAATGTTAAAATACCCAGCAGCCCTCTGAGAAACCCTCTGAAGTGGACATCTGCATTCCCAGTTTCTTCTCTGTCTCTGTGTCTCTGATATTAGGTGCATTAGGTGCTGAGGTAAATGCTGTGGTAGTGTAAAATTGTAATGTTAATTTAAAAGGTGCATAAAAAATAATCTCAATGCAACCAACCACAAATGTTAAGAAAATAAACCATATATTCAGGAAATGTATGTCGTCTTCTTCACTTGTTATAGTTACATTAGTGCTTTATTGTGAACAATTTCAGGTAATAAAGGTGGTTCAATAAATCTTTTAAATAAAATATGGTGCAGATTTATAATTCATTAGTAATCCCAAACATATTATTCCAATATTCAACTACTTATAAGTTAATTCTCATAAAAAATATTGCTTTAATGTTCTTTTAAGATATTTATTTACCATTGGCTTTTGTCTATTTCACACCAAATCAAAAGTAGAAGTCACATTGACAACTTTGGAACATAGGTTGTTAGCACCACTATAAGAGACAACCTTAAAATGGAAAAAACTACTTAACATCACAGACAGCCTTAAAGTACCTGTGGGAGCACTTCGAGGGAATATTCATGACAATAATGATTTTTCCGCGGGGTTATAAGAGCACTTTACATGCAAAATGCATGAAAAAAAACAGCAGGAATACTTTCACAGATGCGTTTTTGTACGCCTACTTACAGTGTCTCCGTGCTTGCTGGAAACCTGGGGAGAATATCAATGTCAACGCAGGAGATGGTGTGACTCTTCCATTCAGAGCACTCGCAGACAGCAGGGCAGGAGTCATCCTCCGACGCAGCGCTGACAGGCAGAGCGACGAGCGTAAACAAGGCGCATGTTATCACCTGCATGCTGGAGAGCTGCTCGGTTCAAAAATATCCCGAGGTTGACTTCTGGTTTCCCCTTTATAGTCCTCTCGATGTCCACAACAACGAATAGTTATGTCAATACAAGTAAGGTAGTCTATAGTGGCCTATGATATTTGTTTTTTGGTATAATCCTCAGGTAGAGACAGTGCAGCTGCAGTTGTATAGTTCTTGGTTTTCGTTACAGGGCCGCAAGAGTTTCTGAGAGGTTGTGAAGGTGGGGATGCTGTAGGACGGACAGCTGCAGCTCTCTGGTGGGTTTTGGAGGTGGTCTTCAACTTGAGGGGAGGGTGGACTTCTGAGGCACTCTTGTGTTAGACTCGAGAATAGTCTTTTCTTCTTTTTTTCACCCCCCTTATGTTTTAGTTGTATGCTATTCTTATAAGTTGGTAACTGACAAACTGTCTGTTCCAGTAGGTTAATATTTCCAAAAGTGTCCTACATTTAGCCTATTGATTTCTTTTCCAGTTTTTGAGCCATGTATTTTATTCTAGTCGATTATTTTATTCAGGAAATATGCTCATATTCAGTTGATTGCCATAAACTGCACTTTCCATTATATCTCATAAGCATAAACTGTTTCTGTATATATCTATAAGTCTAGTGTATGCCCAATATTGATTTTCTTACCCTCCTATTATTTTAGTCAGTGAAATATATATTATATTGACATAAACTGTCCCTTCCATTAACAAAAAAAATGCACCTTAATATTACATTTCTTTTCTTTTCTTTTCTTTTCTTTTCTTTTCTTTTCTTTTCTTTTCTTTTCTTTTCTTTTCTTTTCTTTTCTTTTCTTTGCTGAGGAGCGGCAGTACTGGCGCAAACGCATACCTTTGGACAATGTAGTTCACAAATATTAAATTCCCACACTGCGCCGTAGTGGGCAGACTACTGTTCCCGGCGTGCTTTGGGGCCACTGTAGTCTGTTGTTTTCCTGCTCAGACGCGGCTAGTTCAAGTTGCCATAGCACGGAGGAGAAGAGGGTTGCTCTCCTGTTAGCTTACACCTGCAAAGCGAAAAACTAACGGCTCGCGTTTAACGTAATTATAGCGGTAGCATGTATTTCTACTGTTGCTGCTGGACATATGCAGTGTTTAATAGTTTTTACGGTATTAGCACACGAAAAAATTAGTTGGCTAACGTCTTGTTAGCTAGCTAACGTTCACAGGAGTTGCCACTTGTTGCTAACCGGGAGGATCATCACCTACAACAATGCCCAGCACGGTGATTGATTGGGAAGAGGACAGTTTGAATTGTAGTGTTTTGTTGGTCAGATAGCTTTCTGTCTCCACGGGTTGTCAGGGCAACGATGAGAAAGCTCTCATGTATGCTTGCTATGAAGAAATTATTTATTGTAAAGAAAGTTGAAAAACAACCCCGTTTGTTCGTTAATCTGATTAACGTTGCAGTTAACGGTTAGCGTTTTCCTGCAGACGAAGCTAGTGCTGGTCACTAATCGTCAGATTTGCTTCGTCAGTCGTCTTAAAGACCCGCCCTGTCCCAAAATATGGACACATCCAGTGAGTCGGATTCTTACGACAGGATGCGGGGTCACAGGCCTCGGGGGCGTGAAGCCCACCGCCGACCTGGACGGGACAGGGGCAGAGCCAGTGGGAGTGTAGGTGATGGCAGAGAAGCAGACATATCCGAGAAGATCAGCACACTGGCAAGCACTTTACAGGTACTTCGCTCTGCTTTATGTGACAGACATGCATGTTCAGATGTCCTCCAGCTGTTATTACTGAACGTGTTTAGTCTTACTTCATCTCCAAGTGTTCAGTGAGCTCAGAGTCCTCTACTATCTGCTATCATTTTAAACTTATGTTTCTTCATGAAGATCGTTTGTTAAATAATGGTTAATTAACCGTTATATTTACCTTTGACAGGACACCAGTAAGAACTTGACCAAAGTGGACCGGATGCTGGGCCAGTACAGGGAGCATACAGATGATCAGGCTGAAGCCATGGCATTGGTGAGACACCTGTTCACTTAATCATCATTTAATTAGATTGTATTTATACCTTAAAGATACATACGGTGTTGGCCTTTCCAACATTGCACACATTACCGTTTTTTTTTATCTGAGATTTGTTTTAAGCGCACTAAACCCTACCCTACTTGATACTTACTTGATATTGAGCTGTTTAGAATTAAATTAGATCAGTAAATGTCTAAACTTAAGGGGAAAATGAGGCAAACAGTGCTGATCCTTCTAGTATTTGTTGCTGTGCTGCTGTGGCAACACTGTAGAGGGAATAGATGGGGAAATTCTTGGTTTGTCAATCCCGTATGTGCTTCTTCTGCACCAGCTTAGAGATAACCTGGAGGAGTCTATCAGTCAGCTGCAGTCACAGAGGATGGGCAGGTCCAATGGCGTCCGAAGTGCCTCAGCCTCCACCCTTCATACCAGTGACCTGGAAGCTTGCTCAGGATCAGGTATGGAGAAAAAGAAAGGATTTTGCTGACAACTGAATTCTGATTGCAGTTTTAGTTTTGGATAATTTGCTAAGAGATAGAACATACAGGCTGATAACACAGAGATGAAATATATAGATGAAAACAAACAATCATTTTAAGGTAAAATGAGTTTTTTGTTAGCTATGTGAGATGGAATTTTTCAAAGTAACCAGCTTACAAAAGCTCTGGCTCCTGCTTTATCATTTAAACATGAACACCTGATCAGTACTTTACAACACGCCTACATATGGGATTTCAGATGGCCAGCGTTTCTACCCTACTTCTCCACTGAGGGACTACGCAGGCACTCCAGGAAGGAGAAGGAGGTCGCAGTCTGCCAGCGTTCGCTTCAAGGATGCCAGCCTGACAGGAGAGGATGTAAGGAATGCAGAAGGACCAACCACTACTAATCTGTTCCACATGTTACTGTCATGTAATTTCAGAAAGTCGCCACAAGAGGGCACACTGAGTCAGCAACATTGATATGACATTTGTTATGTTAATTTTGAAGGGTCTTGATAAGATTTCATTCAAATCAGGTATTGTTTATGTTAGCACAAAGGCTTACAGTGTGTTCAGGAATGCCATTTCATTTTTGATTTATGCTTCCCACAGTGGTTACAACAAATGCACATCTTTGTAAAGACATGATAGCCCGCTCTTTGCTTTGCTTGTGTCTAATGTTTTGTATTCAGTATCTGTCTGTGTCTGTTCTATGTAGATCCACAATTTTCACCAATCCTTGAGGGATCTGCATTGTGACCAGCAGAGACTGTCAGATGACCTGGATAGAGAAATCCTCAGGAGGAATAGGTAAAGTCTGAACATCATAACAGTAAACCACTTTTTTTTGTTTTCAAACAACTGAATAGGACTTTCAGCCTTAAAAGAATGTTTTCCTATGCGCCATAGTAGCAAATATTATAACCAATCTCACTAGCCACAGCAAAAGTAGACCAATTTGACAAGTAGTGACAGATCTGTCACAACCTGTCAAATTTTAAAAGTGAAATGATAACAACTTCAAATGCTGAAATCTGAAATGGTGACAATAGACACTCAGACACAATAAAAAAGCTTTTATTCTCAAATATTGTTATTTAATTGACTTGAAATCTGAAATGAAAATTAATTAAAACTTTTTGTAATGTTGCTTTATAAGCAGATAAATCAGTGTTTAAAGGCTACTCTACTTTCTCTACTTTCTCACAGTGTATACAAGTGGAAAACAAATTTACCTTGGTTTCCAAAGTGTGCATGTCCTTAATTTGATATTAGAAGCATGATTTGCTTTAACAACACTTTGTATGTTTTGATAAGGCTTTAATAATTTACTACATACTGTTTTAATAATCCACACAAGGCGCAGGGGAATTCTTGTGCTGTCTCTACTTCAGGTCTGCCCACAGATTTTTCAACACTATTTTCTACATTAAATGGTGTCTAGGCCAGTGCAGGGTATTGATGTTTTACTCAACATCCACTGTGTATAAAAAGCTTTTATCCATTTTGAAAAGCTTTGAAAGTGAATGCTGGTTTTCAAGTCTTTGAAATCTCCTTGATGGGAAAGTGACGGTGTCTTCCTAGGAAACTTTTCAAGACATCATTGGAAAGTCAAAAAGCAGCAGATCCTTTTCTCAACGTGCATTAGAATTTGACATTTTAAAGTTATTAAAATAAAATCCCTCTCCTTCGGTGCTGCTGACCAGACCAAATTCATCCACCATCATACTTCAACATCTGAAGCTGCATAATTGTTTTTAGAGGTCACTAAAGTCACATTACGCATTCACATTTTGATCAGCGATATCCTGGAGTAGGGTTTTTCAAAAGGACTGAGAACTCTGCTGCGTAAATACTCTCAGGCCGCTGCATTTTTCTTTTTTTATAGGTCGGATATTGACACCAGGAAAGCGATGGAGAACCTCACAGAGCACATGACAACTTTCCAGAGACAGGACTCAGTGAGTTGTGGCAGTGTATTTCATTCTCAATGCTTCAAATATGCTTTCTAGCTCCGTGGATTTCAGAAGAAAAATGAAGGCGTCGTGAATTTACGGACATCACATCACAGTTACTGATTGATGAAAGCTGCTGTATAAAGCATGGAGATATTTTTTGCTGTCGGAATGGAAATCAGCTAAGGACAAATGGTTTCCTCTTTGTAAAACGTAACTTCAGTGAAGTCTAACTTTAGCACATATTTCAGTGTAATTTCCAGGCACAGGGCTTCTCTCTGCACCATCACTACTGTGACAAATATAGTGCTACAAATGACAGCCAACATGTTTTAATATTTTTTATCTTGTCATGTCTGTTGACGTGAAAAGATAAAGGTATTAACTGTCTTATACACACAGACGTGATGATTCCTGATTAGACAGGAAACTCTTGCATATTGAGCATAATGTTCCTGAAAGATATTTTTGTCACCCACCCTTTTAATTTCCTGTTGTCTCACTTATCATATCCCGACGCCACTCCTGCATCAGCGATGTTTGCGTGACCTAAGCCGTCCTCTCGTCTCACTGTCCGCAGGTGTCGTCTCGTGTGGAGCGACGTCTGCACGAGCTGGAGAGAGAGATGCACACCGAGCAAAGGAGCACCGAGAGAGAGAGGAGGCCTGATCAGCGGGCGGCCATGTCTGACGAGCCGCAGGAGGTGACACTCCTCCCCGACACTCATCTGCTGCGATCCCTCCATCCCACACCTCCCTGTTGACACTCTCATGTTCTCTCACATTCAGAGAGAACAACAAAAAAAGATGCAATATGAAGGCACAGAAATTCACTAAAAGGAAGTGGACAGGGGAAGATGGAACAGAACTCTAACTTACTTTTACTTCATTCATTTACAGGGATTATGATGTAGTCCCTGAGCAGTTTGATATCATGCACTTAAAGAAACAAATAAGACATAGAAAAGCAGACAAAACAACATCAAACCGCATACAGGAGGACACAGAATAAATGAAACAAAAACCATCACAGAACAGATACATATGACAATCATCAGACATTACATATAACACGCAGACTTCAATATATTAGATAGACACTGATGGACAGATCAGGATGAAATTGATCAAATATCATGTGGACACTGTTCTTTATCCAATAACAAAACTACCATAGATTGTTCAGCCTCTCAAACAGCTGGAGGTGCGTTGCTCTAAAAGAATTCTGATTGATATGATGCTGTCACCTCCGTTGACGGCTCCAGTGTGTCTGCTTGTAGTTTTCTTCATGAATTCAGTCAGATGCGAGGAGCAAGACCGTTAAGTATTGATGTCTGCATATTTTGCTAAATTGTCAGAGTTTAAAAATTCAAGAGAAAGCATATCTGCAGGACTTTCTCCCCATAAAGGACTTGTGGCAGGAAAAATGTTGGTTATTCCTGACTAGTAATACAGACCATTGATGTGCACAATTTATCAGTGCTCAATTTTCAAAAAAAAAAAAAAAGAAAAAAAAGCCAACTCTGGTACAACAAGATTAAAATGCGTGTTGATGGCATCAAAAAACTGAATGCTGATGAATTTCCAAGTGATCTCTGGTGAGACATTATTCCTCACCTTTTAAAAAAAGAAGTCAGTAAAGATGACAACCAAAACCGCTAACTATAATTGATGTGATCAGTAATGTCCCTCATATTTAGAGACAGAAAATGATTTGTATTCCATCAGAAACACTTGCACGCAATTACTGAACATGCTTATAAATCTCCAAATTTCTTCTTACTCTCTGGGTCACCATGTCCCAGTAACCCTTTTTCTCTAATGTCAATCAATCAAGTCTATTTGTCATGTGTAATTATATAAGGTACAATCACAGTGAAAAATAATCCCGCCGGTTCCTGCAATTTAAAATAGTCTTTTCTTGGTTGTTAAAGCAGCATTCCCACTGTGTCACCTAGCCCTCCTGCTCTGCTTTATGAGACTATAAAGCATACCTCAGCAATTACTTTGATGCAGTGCAAATGGTCGCTAAGCAAGCAATTGCTACTTTCCCATATTTCATGCTAATCATTAAAAAACAGTTTTTTTAGGCATGCATTTGTCTAAAAGCATTAATAGCTGCGAGAGCTCTGTCATTAGGTGCTTTTAGTGATGTAGATTTTATTCATAACTAGATACACTCAATAGATGCCTACAGTCACAGTAAAGAACACATTATTGTGTATTATCACTCTCTTACATTGCTACTTTCCCTTTAGCCGCACAAATCATTCATATATAGCCATCAGCATGATGTTTGTTCATTTTCAAAATAACTGAACCATTTCTTTCTTGGTTACTGGTTTGGAAGACAGTGTTTTGTGTAAGCTAATCAGAATATCTTGGCATCTGTCCTTTTTTTTATTTCTCATGCCTACTGCAGTTAAGTAGTAGACCACAGAGGGGCACTGTGTTGCTATATCCAGACTGATAGCCGTCATGAGCAAGAGTTTTCAACACACTATATAATGATAGTAGCTACCAATTCATTTGCATCCTTCTCCTCCATAGTGCCCTAATGGGACACCAGCAGGGCCCGGGGCGATAGGAAATAATGCATTTGTCCAAAAATTAAGGGTAAATAAACAAGCATGATGAAATGAAGAGGAAAATAATCTCTTTTACTACTAAAGAGCAGGAGAGGAGGAAGAGCAGAGGGCACATTTATTCCCCACCGATGGGCCCGCTGTGATGTGAATCAAATAGATGATGAGTCACTTGGGTAGATGTTATTGCTAGCAGCTGGTAATTCATCACCACAGCCTGCTCAGAATGAGTGGGATCTAAGCTCTTGTACAAATCCACCATGATGCCAGTATCTCGTTCCAAGGAGACGAGATGGGGGGATGCTGTGATGCAATAGTACCACTCGTGTTGCATTCTTATTCTTACGGTACTCTTATTTGTGTACTCCTATAATGTGTAAACATGTGCTGGTCTGTGTGTGCATTTTTTGTTTGTGTCTTGTAGACTTTAGGGAGACACAAAGTCCAAACCCATGAGAGAGAAGAGGCCATGACTGCCAGACTACTGAAAGCAGAAAGAGAGAGGTCCAAGGTGGGTGAATTTATCTTTTTTTTTTTTGTTTTTATAAAATAAAACTTTTTGGGATTTATAATGAACTAAATGTTATGGAAGTTTGATTATGTTCCTGTCTCATTTTTTCCTGCAATATTTTACTGAAATTGGCTGCAGAGGTGGTCAGCATTTCAATTTTTACCAAGTCAGTAAATCAAAAGTTTTTAGCCAAAAATTAAATAGAGCCCCTTCCGAACACTTTCTTCATTGTGCCTCAACGTAAATAAAATACTTTCTTTGATTTTGCATCAGTGGTAGATGTTGCATACATCCAAAACACCTGTTCATTATGTATTGTCCTGACATTGTTATTGCTATGCTCTCCTCAGATGGAGCAGGAGCTGGAGAGAACTCGAAGACTACTAGAACAGTCAGAGGACAACAGAGACTCCCTCTTTCATCAGGTTTGTTTGTGTCTGGGTGCACTGTATGTTATTGTATACGCAGCTATACAGGACATCTCAAGAGGCAAGACAGTGCAGAGTCACTTACAGAAACTCCAGTGTTGTTTTGCCAACTGTCAAGACAGTCAGATGTCTTTTTCTTCCACGGGTGGTGATCCACAGGTCGAGGACATGCGTGGTGAGCTGCTGAGGACGAGGAAGGAGAAGACTGAGCTTCAGAGGACCCGGCTGGAGACTCCTCAGCCACATGGCAACCACACCGACAGGGAGGAGAGAGGAAGTGGACTGAGAGGGCCAGGTACTGAATCTAGGTCTGGACTCTAGAGGTGAGGGAGAAGAGCGTAAACAGGACGACAGAGAGCGTTTGGATGCGGTTTAAACGGACAGGTTAAAAGATCGCTATACCAGATGGAAATAGTTGGCAATACGTCATGTTATTTTTATGTATCAATATCTCTCCTCAGACACATGCATTGCCAACTGTTTGATCGAAATACCCTTGAGAGTGATAGGATAGGTGAATGATGGGCAGTGAGAAGGCAGAGGCCTGAGATCAGATGCAGGGGCAGCAAGAGTGAAGACACTGAAAAGGACAAGTGGAGTGTCGCTGAGAGAGCAGAGAATTGATTGGATAGCACAAAAAGAGAAGAAGAAAAAGAATGTCAAAGATACGATCATAAAAAGAAAGACAATAGAGAGCAGATTAGAGAAAGGTATTGAAAATCTTGACTTTCAGTTTGACTTTTTTGACTTTTTTTGTGATGGTATTGATTTTAGGGCATCAAAAGGCCTTTTTATAGGCAGCGAAAGCCTGAAAATGACAAATTCTGTTCTGCAGATGTTCAAAATGCAGTGATGATTTTCAGCTTATTTAGCTTTTTGTGCTTAAATTTGAATTTCATCTCTATTGAATAAAAGATGTCGCAGTATGTTATGATGACATTATCAAATCACCAGGAGTGCTTTGTTTATATATCAGCATCTTTGTGCGCGTAGATATCATTCATGAGGAATCCCGCTTCGTTCACATCGTCAATTCATTTATATTTTGTTCACGTCTGTCAACACTTGGTCCGCCCCAGGTGGCAAAGTGATTGACAGTGAGCCACGCATACGAGCCTCCAAAATAGTAGGTAAAGAGATTTTTTCAGAATAAGGTTAAGAAAATATTTATCTCGCTAACAAAATGTTGCCAAAGCTTGTTTGCATTTTTTGAATGAATGTGCAGTTTATTTCTCATGTTCCCTAATCCATCAGTTCCCTGTAGTTCCTTGTCACTGTTCTAGTTTTCCTGTCTCCACTTACAGTAATCAATTCTAACAACAATTTGATTATGCACCTGTGTGTGTGTGTCCGCCCGTGTACATGCATACAGATCGTTCAGACCTGGAAAGAGAGGTGGCGGAACTGCGAGTCCAGCTGCGCAAGGTCTCAGTCCACAGTGAGGTCGAAGAACTGAAGAGCACTTTGGACCGCAAGGAGAAGGAGAGGGTCCAACTCAGCTTACAGGTGGAGGTATGTGTATCGGATCAGGTATGAATATATAAAACCGCTCATGTAACCGGTGAGCAGCACGAGCTAATAGCACCATGGATTCAAATGATTTATCGGACGTCATTTAGTCATCTAGTTGGCTGTCTTTGTAGTATACTCTAAAGAATAAATGGGAAACAGTGAGGATTACTCAGCTGGAGTGCAAATGAACACAACACACAGATGCTTTTGACTTTGCCCACGCCGGCGCCTCCACCCCGAGCGGGGTTATTTCAGTTTGTCGGGTGCCTCTCATCCATGGTCGTATTCTCCCAACAACCCCATGTCACTTGATCCTCTTAAAAATCGTCAGATGAAGTGACAGTTGGAATAGGAGATCAGAAGTCAACCAGCAGTCATTTATTCTTCTCAAACTGCTACGATGTCACTTCCATCACTGTAACAAGACATAAAAAAAATCCCCTTTGCTAAGCGGAGGTATTCAAGGCTATGGTTGGTATCAATAAAATGTTAGTAGAAATAGCTTCACTTTAAACATTGGCACATTTCTCTAATCTCAGATGTTTCTTTCACTGAAAATGTTTTTTTAAACTTCCATGCTTCCCGCTTTGCAGAGTAGGTGTTAAAAGATGAAGTGGGTGTTTGCATGTATCACCTAGGGCATCTCTTATGGTTTTTATGTCTAGATCAAAATAGACGCTGGAAATGTTCCATGTTAACGGTAAATGAGCTAAAATGAAATATAATGAGGAGAATAGGGTGGAAGATTCAATTTCTCAGTGACTGAATTTATATACAGTCTAATGGGTGTATGACTAATCAGTCTGTGACTAATTACTCCTGACAGTCCTATTCAGTAGAAATACCTAAACTGTACCAGGGTAACCTTACTTGCCCTTACTTTAGACTTCAATCCAACTTGAAACTTCAAAGTGATTGCGATGTTTTGACTACATTTCAGACCAGCCTTGCAGATAATCCAATTGTGAGCCTCATATAAACACATTCCCAACCTTCTTTGACCTCTCTGTGTTTGTCTGCTGTCCTCTTCTTTTGCTCTCTATAGCCCCCCTTTACTGTTTGTACTCTTCTTAAAGTATCATCCCTCCCTCTCCCACCTTTTTTTTTCTTCATACCTCCTCTGTTTTTTTCTCCCTTTTTCCTTTCTTCCATTTCTTCGCCACGCTGAGTCTCCTTTTCCCCTGCTTTCTGTCTTTTTTCCTCCCACTAGCACTCACACAAGCACACACACACACACACACACAATCCTTTACCCTTTCTTTTTTCTGTACACCACAGGAATTGTCATCAGATCTGGCACGGCGGGAGCAACAGCAGCTACGAATGCTGGAACAGTTGAGGGAGATTCAGGTATTTTTGAGCGGTTATTGCTTCACACTGTAATTCATAATTGGATTGGTAATTCAATTTAAGGACTCTAAACAAGGGGGGCTTTTTTTACTTGTAATTAACATTAGAAAACATACTGTGTTTAGTGCCTCGCTCTGTTCCTCAAGGTCATAGAATTATGATGTAACAAATTGGAAAATTGAAGTTGCAATAATGAGATCATTCAGGTTTTATTCACCCTGTGTTTAAAACAAGACTATGAGCCATGCTCGGGCACAGCCCTGCGCTGAGTGAAATGCTACCCTTAGCTGGCTAACATGCTCACAATCATATTTACCATGTTCACCCTCTCAGTTTAGCGTGTTAGCTAACATATGCTAACATATGCTAATTAGCACTAAACTTGAAGTGCAGCAGAGGCTGATGGGGATATCATTAGTTTTGCAGATATTTGGTCATAGATCAGAGTATTGGACAAATTTCAATTTAGACAATATGATTGGGTTCACTAGGTGATTGCGATTCGTCATGAGGGGGACGTGATAGTGTGAACCAGATTTCATGGCAATCCATCCAATATTGTTGAGACATTTCACTGACTTCTGGTGCTAGAAGAAAAGTCAGGGGATCACTAAAGTCAATGAGATACATCATCTGGGCACCCTGGTTATCTGTACCAAGTCATGGAAATCCATTTGTCATTCCAAGTAGTTGTTGAGACATTTCACAAAAAAACCCCACAAATATGAACCTCATGGTGGCGCCAGAGGAAAGTTCATGAAGATTTATTGTCAGGGAACCATGAATGTCTGCCGTGAAAATTACTGGCAAGCCATCAAGTAGATGTTGAGATATTTCACAGTATAAGTGAAAACTCTGACCTGCTGGTGGTGCTAGAAGAAGTCAGGGAATCACCAAAGTAATAGGATCCAATAGGATTCATCATCCGGGGACCATGAATGTCTGTACCAAACTTCATGGAAATCAACTGAATAGTTGATGAGATATTTCAGTCTGGACCAAAGTGGTGCACCAACTGACAGGCTGACATCATCATCCCTAGAGCCATTGCTAAAACACTGATTTAGATTATAAAGAATGAAAATACACTATTACACTATTCATAAATTCATTCATCCTTTCAGAGCCGAGGGCAGGCAGAGAGGAGAGAGACGGAGGCATTACTCCAGGAGAGCACGAGGAGCAGAGATGAATTGAAGACCAGGGCACAAGAGGCTGTTCGCCAGTGGAGGGCAAAGTGCAGGAGACTGCAGAAGGAGCTGGAGGAGGCGAGTGCCCAGGCTCACTTCCATACCGACAAGGCCTCGCAGGTCGGTTGAAGCAGATGCATCCATTATATGACTTTTGACACCACAGCCTTCAGTAGCAGCTGCAGCTAAGTAACTGCTGATCTTGCAGCCGTCTTTCCACATTGAAAAAAAAATCCATCTTAACAAGTAATTGAGTGTAGTATTAAGACAGTGTATTGTTTATCATATAATACAAGAATTGTCTTGAATCATCAAGTCACTTAATGTTAGTGGAGAGATCTGCCTGATCTCAAGATAATTAACAGTGGAAGGAGTGAAATTGTAAAACTACACTGGAGATGCACAAAATTATCTCACCCCATTTACTTCAATGGGGCACTCCACTAATTTTACTCATCTTACTAAGCTCAACTTACTCCTCATAATGAGTACTAGTCAGTCTGTATTATGTATTTGGTTGTTCTGGAGGAAGCTTTCTAAAGGTTGACAAGTAACTAATGTCATTATGGTTATCTCAGCTTGGGTTTGAGACTTAAAATTTAACCATTTTAATATAAACATCACACACTAGTCATGTGGGGTTCGAAAGGAATAGGCATTTGGAAGGCAGGGGGTTGATCTAATGAAAGATGCTATTGGTTGCATTGTGGGAAATGTGGGATCCAGTGTTTTTGGAGCTTAACTCATACTGGATACAGTGTATTTTGGCCTCTGCTGCTTCAATTTTGGACATTCTCTTTTACAATCTTCTGTTGTGAGTCTCCTAACTTTATGGAAGTGCAGTATTAAGTCACTGGAGTGCACGTTTTAAAGCAACATTTTGCTTCTAATTAATTTGGATGTTCAGTCTGTGTTTATGGTAGGTGTAGTCTATTAAAACTAAAACCATTTTGGCACCAGTCAAACTGGCCAAAAAAAATGGTATTTTCCTGCTTATAAAGTCTGTTGCACGGTGCCTGAAATATGTATTATATGTCATGTAAGCTTCTGAGCAGCTTGCATGAAAAATGTACAAACACAATATACATTACACATACCACTGTGGTCAAGATACGAATCAGAAAAGCTTAATAGTCAATTGCTGTCTTGTTCCCATTGTACTTTTTTCCAGCTATATTTATTTATTTATTTATTGGTTTTTTGAACAAAGTGAAAGCAAAACATTACCAAACCATGGGAAATCTCACAGCAGCACACTGTCAAGGTATCAACTGGCAGTTTGTGGCAGTTCAGTTCCAGCTAGTGCTGCTGCTGCTGCTGCTGCTGCTGCTGCTGGCTGGGCTAGCAGCCAGCCGGCTGGCAGCATTATTAGCAACAATCGACTGTCTTTGTTGTATGTTGTTAGCAGTGGACTCTGGCTCATGCATAACTGTTTTAAGTTTGACAGCATGTTCTAAAAAGTGAAGCAATCAATAATGTCTGCACTGAAATGCATTTCTCAACTCCAGTAGTAGATTGATTTGTAGGGACGCCCGAGGCGGCGAGGAGAAAACTTACCTCAGCCAAACTCTCCCTGTAGTTCTGCAACCCACTGATGTCAGAATACATCAGTGGATGGTTGAAGTAAACTGGGTTGTTTCAACCGGCTACAGTGATACACAGTATATTGTCGAGCTTTGTAGACATTACAGGCACAACACAACACAGATGTTTAGTCTTGTTATTCTGATGACATATCTCAAATGTTTTTAGCTACGTTTTGTTTCCAAGCAACGGTCCTCCCTCCTTCGTTTCATTTACAGTATGGAGGACATTGAAGTTCAGATCTTGATGTCTCAGAGAAAATAAATCAACACCCTTCCATTACTGGGAAAATACAGATGTTGAAATATGTATGAGTTTTTCTGGTCCAATTCCCCCATGGCTTTCCATAGCAGAAATAGACTGGAAAATCACCACAAACAGCACCATCTGCACCCTTAAATATAGTGATTGGAAAGGGGAGATATAAATGAATAGCTGTTGCAATCCATATTGTCACATATAGTTCTCTCTTATGAAGAAGAGGGGGGGGGGGGGGAGACATTTCTGCTTTATAGGAAAGAATAAAAGAGAAAAAATGCTATTTAGAACCACTGAATACCTATTAAAATCCACTATTACAATGAATACATGATGGAACATGATCTGGAGGTTTTTATTAATATTGCTAGTGAACCCAAACAAAGCAAGATATTTGAATACTTATTCAAACCCGTCTTCTTTGTTCATTTTAATTCATACTTTGTTTTATCTTTGTCAGATCAGATTGTATCAATGTCAGATTAAAACTCCCGAGTAATGTATTTTGAATTAACTTAATAATAATACAACCAAATTTGCATTCTTGTAGTCTGAGTACCTTTGCACGGTATGTTACAGTGGTTATGCTTAGTTGAATAATTAACAGCTGACTATTATTATTAGCTTGAAAGTCACCTCTCAATGATTTCCATCCCGTTTGAACTGAGCGAGTCACCTCCAAACTCACAGTCAGCAGCCCCGCGCCTCACAGACAGACAGACAGACAGACTCCCACCTGGCATACTCGACGTGACGCGAATTAATTACAAAATCATTTCTGCCCCCTTAATGAATTAGGGGAGAGAATCAAGTGCTCAATTAAATGATTAGGTTCTGAGCCACAGCAAAGTCTTTGCAAATTCCAGTCAAAGCCGGAGTATTAGAAGCAATCTGCCTTGAACAGACCTGACCATTGTCCCTTATCAGGGAGCTGAGTGCTAGCATTTTCCTATCAGTGCAATAGCTGGTACTGCATATGTTTCTCTCCTCCTGTCTCTCTGTCACTCTTTCTCCCGCTCTCGTCATTATTGTTAGAGCTCCTCTTTGTACACCATCTTCCTCCTCCTCTTCATTTGTCATTCTTCATTTCCTTTTTCCTCTCCCTCTCCCACCACCTCCCTCCCACTCTCTCTCCCTCTCTCTTTCTCCGGTGCTCCCGCTCTCTCTTTCTACCTCCAGGCAGCCAGGGAAAAGGAGAGCTCTCAGGCCCAGCTGAAGGCGCTGAGCCAGCAGACTGAAGCAGCCCGCAGGGAGCTCGCTGAAATCTTAGGCCGTTTCGCCCAGCGCGAAGAAGAGCTCCACCGCAAGGACGTGGAGCTGTCCGAGACCCGCCAGCGCCAGTTGTCACTGGAGCAGGAAATCCGGGAGGTGTGGGGTCAGAGTTGAACATCCAGAAAAAGACTTATTAATTCAAATCACAAGGGACTCAAAAAAATCATATTAATATTTTAAAAATAAGTAATATGACCATAGACAATGGATGTTTTTCACTTAACAATCTGCATCTAGAAATCTTTGAAGTCTTACTTATTATTCATTAAATTTGAGTCCTTCAGGCTATCTGCTACTAAGCTGATTCAAGACCTGTTTATTTAATTCACCTTTTCAAAAACGACAGCAGTCAGCTATGAGGTTGAATCAAACAGTATCACATAGCCACCATATTTGGGTGTCATATAAAGATGACAACATGTTTTTTTGAAAGTAGTCCGCCAGGGTTGAAGTTGTGCCAAAGTACACATATCAATTCTCTTTTCTCAAATGCTTGTTTAGTGGTTAAGCACATTAGCATTCTTGTACAAATCCCAGTCTAACCACAGGCATGGCTGAATTCTTGATTTTTTGCTCTCTTGGCAGATCAATTTGTCTTTTTCAATTTGAGGTGTGGTTCAAGTTAAATATTAATGCGTAACAAAAACTTCACCTAAAGAGTCATCAAAAGAGCTTTGATCAGATTTTAACATCACTCCTAAACCCAGGTGAGGGAGGCCTCAGCTGCCCTGGAGGAGGAAACTCGACATCAGGTCGCCATCCAGGCAAGACTGAGGGAAGAGAATCAGAGGCTGGAGGAACAAGCTGACGCCCAAGCCCGTCGCTGTCAGAGAGACCAGAACGCACAGGCCGAGGTCCAGGCCGCCCTTAAGCAGATGACCTCAGCCCATGCCCAGCTAGTCCAGCGGTTGGCCGAGGAGGAGAGCTCCAAGAAGGAACTCCAGAAGGGCTCCTTGGAACTGCAAGCCAAGCTGACGGTGGTTCAGGAGGAGCGGGCCGCACTGGGGCGACAACTGCAGCTTGAGAGAGAGGTGCATCAGAAGGAACTGGACAACATGAAGGTGACGATGGAGGACGGCAGGACAAAGAAGGACCGCGAGATGCAGGGCATGCTCAAGCTCTGCTGTCAGGAGCGGGATGAAATCCAGGCACACCTGAAGGAGATTAAGGTAGGCCCTTGTTATAAATACTTTACGCTCATTAAAATATTTCTTTTCCACTGGTGAAATTTACATCAAACAAAAATATGTTTCAAATGTGACACATTCTTAATTTGTCAAATCTTTTTTGTCTAATCTGCCACACTTTAATTGACATTTAGAATATCATTGGCACGCGTTTCAAATTCAGCACAGGGTAACAAGCCTCAGCCACTAAACATCTGGCATATTTCCGACTCAGTGAGACAGACAAAACTCTCATTTAGAGTAATTTTCTTCATTGGCTGGGGCTCTGTCCTCTTGAGTGTGGGTGAATCGAGGATAGCTGAGCTCTTAATGGTGTGTGGTGCCCCATGGATCCTCATGGCCATTCTGTGAATATTTAAAAACCCTGATATCAGACCTCAGAAGTCTCATCAAGGCAGTGCTGCAGATAGGGGACTCCACTCGACTTACTCCCCACAGCACCCAACCTCCCTCCCTCCCTTCAGTATCTCCAATGATGAGCCCTCGTGGGTACATGGTTTCTTAAGGGGCATGGTCCTCCCTGATATGGTTGAGTTTAGCCCATTAGCTGTGCTGAATGGCATTAATATCTGACATAGCTCATTGTAATGGTGTCATTTCAGAGTGTGGTAAGGACAAGGGCGTTTGCTTGAATGTTTTTAAGTACTAGCCTAAGGGTGCTGCAGATATCCCTAAGAAGCCCACCCAATATTCATATAGTATAGCCAGAAGCCTATATTACGATTTTGATACAGTCAACTGTCAGAAAAAGCTTAAAATATTCTTATTACCTTGTCCTTGTCCTCTCACTCTTGATTTCTCCTCCACTCTATCTTCCCTCTTGCTGTCTCTCTGTCTTAATCCCTTTTTTACTGCCTCCCTCCAGTTCTAATTTTGCATTTTCCATCTTTTTTTTCTCCCTCCCTCCTTCTGTTTTTTCCATTTTTTCTTTGTTTGTGTCACTATTGTCACTCCCAGTTCTCAGTCATTGTTATTCATTCCACTTTACGTACTGTGTGTGATGATATGTTCATTGTAGATAGAAACCTAACGTCTAAGGCTGACTTTGACTTTGCAAGCTTGCTATGGACTGAGATATGCATTAAGGGCTTAGAGCATGATTTCAGAGTCTTGGCAATGACGTTTAGCTGTTCTCTTGACCCATTACATGATGTTCTCTGTTGTGCAGTAGAGAACGTTGTGTCAATTTACCCTGTAAACGCAAGATGGGACTTAAGACCTTGTACAAAGTATTAGGGTCCACTGGTAAATTTGACATACGTAGGATCCACCAAGCACCCTTTATGTCAATGAAATTGCAACTTTGAAACCTTACATGCATGCTTTAACTCAAAACTCAGTATATTTTGTGGCTATATGTCAACCACCAGTCTTTATTATCTTAAATTATTGCTTGTGTATCATGGCCTTAAACATATCCACTCTCTACCAGGCAGATGCAGCGTCAGACAAGGAGCTGTGTGGGGCGCTGCGCATCAAGTTGGACAGGATGAAGGATGAGTGTGATAAGCTGGCAGCACAGCTGAGCACAAAAGAGGAGGCACATGCACATCTCCACAGAAGGTACCAGCTACTCAAAAAGGAACTGGATGACAAAGTAAGCCCTGCCCTCCTTTGCCATGCTTTTCGAACAAAGTATTATGAGTGATGTGAAAACTTCAATAAATGCAGCGCATCCACTGTCAGCATCCATTGTCAGCTGAGTCTCCCGAGCAAAAGTCAGGAGACTCAGCAGCCACACATTTCTTCATTCTCTGTTTCTCTGTTTAGCGTCTTCAGGTTAGGCTAACCCACTGTTGCTAACTTTGGAGCTAACCCACTTCGCTTTTCCAGCCATTGGGGAAACACCAGATGTGACTTTTAGAGGGTGCAGCATTTATTAACTGACACACTGTAGTCTGTACTGTACATTTGCTGCCAGACTTGACAACTTACTCCTAACCTTTTCCTCTGCTCCGCTCGCATTAACTGTCACTTGTCTGTCGCTCGCTCTCTTACGTCGTGCCACCCTGCAGATGCCATTTGCTGATCCCCTAGTGGCGATTCTACTGGTGTTTGTTTTTGTGACATCTGGAGAAAGTACAGCTGGGGCGAGATTATTCACACATTTAAAAATCAATCTGATAAAAAGACAACTTGATAATGCTGTCATAACTGAGCAACTTGGTACTTTTTCAGAATTATTCAGTGGTGCCATTTCATTTGTTTTTGATCCAATTATTTTCAGTGCTTGTTTGTATGGTGATGTAACAGGTTTGACAGTTGACTGTGAAGCCTGGCTTCATACAATAACACAATAAGAATAATGTGAAAATATGCAGTGTATGAGCAAGTAAGCTGCCTTACGGGGTATGTCTTGCATATCACCTGTTTATCAAAGTTGAGTTGGGAGTCCAAAATGACACCTAAGAATTTAAAATCACTGACTTCCTTTACTTCCTCTTGATCTACTTTAATTGTAAGCTTATCTCTTGCTTTCCTTCTCATGGAAAAATACATTGACAGTCATTGGGATACACCTTGCAAGGGGTTTTAGCTGATACATAAATGATTGTGTCGTCAACATACACTAAAATCAAATAAAGGGATTTTAAATGGTAAGATGAACTGTACATGCAAAAAGTTTACAAAAGCACTCACATTCAAATGATAAATAGTAGGTGCTGGATAGAAGAACATGTGAAAAATGGAAAAATAGGGTCTGCACACTAGATAATGCTCCCATGAACATTTATTGGTCTACTACCATACCAGAACCAATAAATGTTCATGGGAGCATTATCAAGTGTGCAGACTCTATTAAGATGAACTGTACAGACATGAGAGCCATCAGCAGTAGTTGTAGTAGCAGTTTAAGGAATAAACTTTACTGATTGTGCAGGTTTCACATTTTAACATTGAGATCTTAATATAGAAAGTGGAAATACACAAGACATGTACAGATGACCACCACCCATATGTGAATGTTAACCAACAAGGACATCGCTTTCCTTCCTTCCTTTCTTCCTGGCAGTGCAGGTCTAGGATATCTGGTAAAGTCATGTGATCATACAAACCTAACAATGGGTCAAAAGGTTAAGTGGTGCCAAATCAGCACTTTTTTAAAAGGGGCTTTATCAATACCATCCGCAGGTGTTTTACAACAGCAGGTGAAGTATTGAACCCCCATTCTCCTCTCTGACAGGCCCCTGATAAGTAGCAGGGGCTCTTTGGGGGATCCATCTATTGATTTGAAATGGGTGCATGGAGAAAAAGGGGCTTTTATTAATGTGACATGGGTGGTTTATTATCCTAGGGACATGATAATGATCCACGGTCCCTGGGCTGCACTGATCAGTAGGTTCCTGTGCCTTGGACGTATCGATTGATTCTGTCCTGGTAGAGACCCTGAAACTATCGACACTGCAGGCCAGAGAAGGAAACTTAGCTAGGTTTGTTTGTGTGAGAGGAAACTGAATGGCTGTCTGATGCCCAAGGTTATCTGTCTGTTGTTGTGTGTATTATTATTGAGTAAATTGTAACAACTATTGAAATTGATCTTGTAATAGGTAAACCCAGCTCTTAGAAAAAAATGTAATTTCTCTTCTCATCTAAAACAAATCTGCTGTAATTAATGTCTTTGTACTGTCATGTGACGTCAAAATGACAAAACTGGAAACGCTCTACTCTTAACCATCCTCCACAGGTCAGATCAGGTGAGCGGAGACGTGCTTCGGAATCAGAGCTCGTTAAGCTGGAGGAGAAGGTGTTGCGGATGGAGGCAGAACAAGAGGCAGTTCTTACCTCCATGGGTGAAGAACTTGACACAGCCTGCCGCAGCCTGGCTAGGAATGGTGAAGACAAATTACAGGTATTTATTTAGACCGTTTGTTGTGTGTTTTAAAGGTTCATGTAGCTATTTTGACCTTAATGGGGCAGAAAGGCTCCGAAACACAATGCTGATATACCATCTGCTTGTTAATGCCTAATATGTCAGCAAACCATTTCTACTTACCCCGCATTGAGCATCACATTGGTGTTGTCCAATGTTGACTTGCCATTTAGCTCTGATGGTTCACCGATTCCTGTGAAAAATATCCAGGTCTTTAGTTTGCTACTTGCTAAACTTTCTTAACCAATCCCTTGTTGATTTTGGCTCTCTGACAGTACATGCTAGGCAGGAAGTGTACACTCCCCTTGTGTGAAGCTGCTTCCTGGGAGTTCACTGTATATATGGGAGGTTTGGTCAGAATGTGGAGACTAAGAAATATGTGTGGGCCAGAGAACCAAAACAGTGAGCTAAAAGCTGCTTAGAGCTGCAGTTTGGTGTTAAATCTCAGTGGGTTTTTGCAGTATTAGCAACTCTCTCACATTAAGCAGTCATTTGATTGCAAAGTGTATAAAAAGCTCATGTGCTCACCCAGCCAGTCTTGGTTAAAGTGCTAAAGGTAAAGCATAATCCCTAAGAAGAACTTAACATACTTTCTGTCTATGCACCTTTCATCAGAGCACATATATGCACCCTCATCAAGGCCTATTTATGGCTTATGCTGTGATGAAGGCTCCATCGACTGGATCCTTGTACAAAAAATGACTTTGATCATAGATGTTGTCTAATACAGTATTAATGTAATTACTGAAGACGTAAGAAATCAGGTAGATGTGATTGTCTCCCACTACAGAGACATGTCGTTGTAGTAAGATATGTTTGTGTTTTGTATGTTTCTTTGTGTACAAACAGGTGGAATTACAGTGCACATTTGCATTACAGTGAAAGTTGTTCCAAAGTGCTCCTTTTCCTCCTCCTGTCCATAGCAGTGGCTTCTGAATGGGACAAAGTTTTCTGTCAATGCATTCAATTTTTTTTAACTATTGCTGACATACTTTTTTTTCAAGCGTGGCATCATTTCACTATTTAGTAATTTTGTTAAGGTAAAACAACTCTGCATGTACATACATACTATATAATCACACACACACAGGTCTGGTAGATGTTAGACTAAACACACAACACATTCATTTAACGCCAATTATGCAAAGTAAAGTTTAAACAGTACTACTGACAAAAGCTAATGTTTTACACATATTATATTGCCTTCTGAATTTACCACAACCTTAGACACTAATCAACATGTAGTACAATTACCCCCCTCCCTTACGTGCTTGAAACTAGTTTTCCTCTGCTGCTAAAGGTTAATGAACCCAGCCAGCTCTTATCGGCTCATATAGATTTCTCAATCTGGACTAGCAGTGCTGCAGCCAGACATGCGAGCCAACGCCTCGCCTCATCTGTAATCTGTCACATTGAAAAGAAGTCAAATTTGCTAGTGATTGGGCTAATGAGGGGAATCATTAACAGTTAAGGGGTGTATTAAGTTTCAGTTACCTGATGATACCCTTCTTCCGTCCTTCTCTTAAGAGGCACTAATGCAAGAAGTTGTAAGACAGTGTAGTGCTACGCTGAAACCTAAAGAAAAACTTAACTGGTGCAGTGCGCTGCGGGTATTATGTTGGCGTTTGATAAATCAGTTGCCAAGGAATGTTTTGAAAAGGCAAAACTGTGTTCATAGTAACAAAATACTACTTGTCAGTAAACAAGCAATATATAGCTAATATACAGTACAACAGTTTTTAGAAGCCAAGAACTCACATTACGTCATAACTTGTTATACATGCATTGTTTTTCCCTTAAAATCTAAACCTTGTGGGATTCCTTCTCTTAGGTTACTTTTCTGTCTCCTTCTGTCCTCTCTCACTTGCGACCTACTTCCTGTCTACATCCTCTTCTCTCCTGGGTTCAGCGGGCTCAAGTGCATGTCATGTAACTGCAAAATTCTGTGTTAAAAGCCAGCCTGGAACATTTATCATATCTTGTGCTTCCTCCTCAATCTTCCTGGTCTCATTTCGAACCGTTTAACAAAGAGAAATGTCACAGTGGTAATCTTCTTAAAAACATCCTCTTGTGTCCTTTCCACTTGCTGTTAATCTTAACATCAGTGCCTCTCGCTTCTCTCTAAACTTTGCCATCTTCACAATTTTCTCAGTGAGAGGTGAAACAAAAAAAAAAACTGTAACCAAAGACACACAGTAACACGTTTACTTGCATACTGAAAGAGATGTGTAAACCACACAGTCACATTTAAATAAGCATTGGCAGACACTTGGATTCACTGGCAGTGCTGCTGAGAAAATAGTGGCATTTCTTTCACTTCAACCCCACAGACAGCACTTTCAACTCCCAGCCTACTTGTTCGGTTTTTCAACAGTTTCACCTCCTTTTTGTCTGCCACTGCGCAGCGCTGCCTTTGATGGTGCAGGAAAGAGTAAAGAGAGCGAGCGAGAGGCATAGAAGCATGTTTTATCCTCCCACACAGTCACACGCTCTGCCATGCGGTTGTACACTCCCTGAGACGGGGACCTCTGCACAGCAGTACTCCACATTGCTGTACTTTGAGCTGCTGTGGCAACAACTTGGGAAATTCATTCGGCTTGGATCTGGTTTTGAGTGACAGCTTGAAAAAGTTGTCTGACACCTGTGCAGTGATGTTGTTGTTTGCCAAGGCACGGGACAGAAAGGGTCCAAAAAAAATCATGCTGTGAGCTTTCCACATCTGTTGATCATGCATAAACACCTTGCCACATGGGTGTGCTTGAAAAACGGTCGTACGTTTTTGTCAACTTTGTTCATGGGTGTGTGTGTGTGAGTTTGTACATGTTAATTTGTGTTTGTTATGTCTTTTGGCTTTTTTTCTTTTTACCTATAGGGAGGGGGGGGGGTTGTGTTTTTTTCTCAACGTGCTTGTGTGTGAGCAGGGTGGCAGAATGTCTCCCATGAATGGATTTGCACAAAACCTTTTGGAAAGGTTGTGGTATTTTTCACATACCATAGCAGCGTGTGATTTCTCACTAACAGGCATGTAACTTCAAAACAGATTCATGTTAACATTACAAAATATGTAGCCACACTAGCTACCATGGCAATGTTGGTATGTCGGTACGACTGTCAATCCACCATTGTGGTCCAGACTGAAATATCTCAACATCCACTGTGTGGATTGTTACAGACTGGTACAGATATCTATGTTGCCCAGAGGATGAATCCTACTGACTTGTGTTGATCCAGTTACTTTTCCTGTAGTGCCACCAGCAGGTCAATGTTTTCACCTATTCTGTGAAATATCTTGACATCTACGAGATGGATTAACACAAAAGTTTGTACAAACAAGTACGGTTCCCAGACGATTAATCCTAATGATTTTGGTAATCCCCTGACCTTTACCATAATCCACTTTATGGATTAGTAGCAGGTGTGAGATGTGTATTTATAAGGCTGTATCTGACACAAACTGACACTGCCTTGAGAAAGGCCAAATGTGGTTAAGCATTGGTTATATTTAATCATTGGAGCTTAGTGTGTAGGCATCTTCCCTTCAATATATGCCCATTGCCATGACCAGCACCTAGTTTTTGGTGTGCATTCACCAGATAATTTGCAGATTCTACAATTTCCTCTAGCGCCACCATGAGATTTACATTTGTAATTTTGAGTGAAATTTCTAATAACTACTGGATGATTGCCATGACAATTTGGTTCAGGCATTCATGTGTTCCCTAGGATGAATTATGACTTTTCATCTATTGCCATCATCTGGTCAGTTTATTTTAAAATGATTTTTCTAGAAATGTTGTGCCTTTATTAGACAAAAGAACAAAAGTCACCAGATGGACTCGAAGCAGGGACATTGCACTTCACTGTTGGTGTCTTCACCTCATAAACCACGGGGCATCCCAATTAGTCAAAAATATTAGCATTTAACTCATAGCACTGCTGTGCTTAAAGGACCAGTGTGGAGGATTTAATGGCATCTAGCAGTGAGGTTGCAGATTGCAACCGACTGATAACATCTCCCCTCAACCACTCCCTTCCAAGTGTGGAGAACCTACGGTGGCTGCAAAAATTGTGAAAAATGCAAAAGGCCCCCCCTCTAGAGCCAGTGTTTGGTTTGTCCATTCTGGGCTACTGTAGAAACATGGCGGTGCAACACGGCAGGCTTTGTGGAAGAGAACCTGCTCTCTATGTAGATATAAAAGGCTCATTCTAAGGTAACAAAAACACAACGATTCTTATTTTCAGGTGATTATACGTGTATGAAAACATACTTATGAATATTATATTCCATTTCCACCATTAGATCCCTTTAAATCTTACACACTGGTCCTTTTTAACTACAGTCTCACAGAGCCACGAGCATGGCTGTAAACTCATAGTCTTCTTGAGACATCAGTAAACGTAGCAAAAGACAAATCCTCCCTTATTGGCCAAATCAGAGAAAACAGAAGACCAACTGCCGCTTCGCTGTGTCCTTGATGCCCAGTTGTTTAGATGTATAGAAACGCAACGCTGTTTGTTACACGGTATACCTTTGTCTTTCTTCATGTTTCCTATCTGTATGTACTTTATCAGTATCTAATAAAAGCAAAAAAAATAATAATAACCTGCCACTCCAGGTTTTCCAACAGTGGACGTATAGTGGTTAAAGTGCAACCCTAATGGCCACTGAACAAGTAGAGACCTGATTGGCTACATGAGGTTGTGATAATCAACTAAAATACTTAAAAGTGGCTAGAATTAGAAGAGGCATATCTAATTTTCCATTCCAGGTACTGGCATGCACATGTGTTCATCTCCTCATCTGAATCAAGTGTTTAATTAAGCATAGAAGGGATTATTAACCTTTGCTGAAAATTCCACATGTGGAGCTGAAACATCTCAACAGTTACAGCATAGCATTTGCGGAGGTGTGCTCTCAACCAAGTGCCATCTAGTTATGTGAATGTTTATCTGTGTATCTGAGTGTCTGTTTGTCTTGAGAGTGTGTTTTGTGTGTGCGTCAGCAGTCATTAGGAGCTGGCAGACAGTCAGTTTGTATTGCTGATGCTGACAAGCTTGTCTGGGAAGGATGGAACATACTCCCAGAGCTCATTTTTATGACACAACCTCTGTGTCGGTGTGTGTGCATGCACAAGTGTGTGTATTGTCATAGGCTGTTTAACAAACACACACACATCGGCAGAAGCCATTCTTCAAGTTAAGGGTTTGACACAATGCTGTGCTTCTGATTTCTATCTTGCTGTTTGTCATTTTCTGTTGCTATTACTGTTTTACTTTTTTACATTCTATTACTCCTACGATGTCTCTTCATATATTTATAAACAACTGGCATCCCTATTATAAAATATCCTGGATTTGCATTCTTTTGCATTTTAGACTTTTTATTAACAGAATTGTGTAAGGCATGCTAACAAAGGCAAGAAAGCTCACATTTGCATTCTTCTCTGGTCTGTTTAAACAGGCGATCGCCCAGAAACCCGGATTAGTAAAAGACCCCCACCGCTGGCTAGCTGAGACAAAGGTACGATTATTGCATGCAGTAGTGCTGCCATCCTTACAAGGGATTTTACAGAATAATCAATTATATAACACAAGATTAAGCATGTGACACTTACAGCAGGAACATGGTGCTTGTTCCTGGGCCTGCACCTCATAGAATTAATGAAAAATAACAGTACTGAATATACAGTATGTTATCAATGATTTGGTCTTTGCAAACTTGAAATTATTGTACTGACCACAAAAACATGAAACTAAGGAGTCACCTCACAGAAAAACAGGATTTATTGTTAAAGAAACCACTTTCCACAGCTGAACACTGATGTGTGGTGAGAGTCAACAGTGATCATGATGAATGTCTTTTCCATAATAATTATTATCGCAATGACACTTTTTGCACTATTCTTAGAAGTGCACTGTGCTTTAGTGAGGTTGTTTTAATTGATGACATTATAAGACACAGTTTTTTTTAATTTAATGAGTTGTTTTCTCGCAATCATCTTCCTCTATTTTGCAATTATAGTTTCCACCTGGTTTCTTTCAAAAACAAATCAGTTCCCATTTAATACTGCAGTGATGTACTGTACAAAAGAACACGCATTATGTCTTTGGCGGTGATGCATGATACTGTGTTAAAATGTGTTTGCACAATTCAGTATTTATCACCGTAATGTATATCTCCTGTCAGAAATGCTTATAGCAGCACTGTGCATTTACATGAATAAAACACTGGAGAACAAGAGAGATAATTAGCTCCCTAGTTAGCAGTTTGTATGATTGTAAAATCAAGGTATGATTTACAGGCTTATAGAGCACTGTTAGAATACCCATTTAACCATTTGTTTTGCTTGGCCATAAACCTGTTGTGTGAAACATTGTACATTTACTTACAGTCCCTGTTGCATTGACAGTGTGGTTCACACTACGTTGCCTTATTTGGCCATTTTATTTCCTCTTAACTATTCTCACACTCATTTTGTTTGTGTTCTTCTCTGAAGTGAGTTAAATACCAGCTGAAAGTCCTAAATGAAAATAATGCTAGACTTTATTATGTGTTCAAATTTAAGATGAGATTTTCAGAAAGACAGAAACTCGCAGCTCGGACGGTACAAGAGCAGAAAGAGGAATTAAAATGTGAATTTTTATGAGAGCACTTTGCATGTGATTGTGATTTTCTTATATCAGATTCATATGTGATGTCCTTGGCATTGATTAGTGTGCAGATTTCTACAACAGAGATGAGCGTGTGAGCGCTATATGTAAGATGTTAAGACGAGAACTGAAACCTACCTAGCCTATCCTCCACCACTATCAAATACAATTTGTATGTGTCTTTGTGCATATTTTACAAATCAGACTAAGCTACGCTGGCTGTGTGAGGAGGTGCGGGAGCGCGACATAAGAGAACAGAGCCTGAGGAAGCAGCATCAGCAGACCAGGGATCAGTTGAAGGCCCTCAGGCAGAACCGGGACTCAGAACAAGGGGCTCTCCTGCAGCGCCTGGACCAACAGGAGAAGCTGCTGCACTCCTTCAGCACTGAAAAGAAAGGTACACAAAGAGTATTCAGTTGTGAAAAAAAAAATTCAATGTTGATCACACTCACACTTTTGAGGCAAGTGAGAGTATGTTTTTTTGGGGGGTGTGGATGCGTGTTGATTTTTTTTTTTTTCACACGTAAACAGTGGCACTGATGTCATCAGACTATGCCAGTGAGTCACATACCCTCGCTACATGAAACAGCACGGCATAATGCGAGACTAATAAGGTTCTGTATTCTTTATTAGGCAGCTAATACTTGATAATAAGAGCCTCGGATAAGAAATCCTTCGGTTGTCCATGTCTGTAGAATTTACAATGACAGGGCGTGAATAGTACCGTAGCCAGCTCTTAATGAAAATGTTGTTTACTATTCCTATTCCTATTGATTGATACTGACAGACACCGACTTCCTGTTTTCTCTTTCTCTCATTTACATATAATCACACCAAGAGTAATAACTAATTCAATGCCTTCATATTACTGAAGGGTTTTTGTTCCTGAAGAGTTTTTGTGTGTTGTATTGTAATGAACGCTTGTGAAAATAGCTGTGTGTGTGTGTGTGTCTGCGCCAGTATCTGATGCATTGTTGTTTTTTCAGATTGTGCACACGGGTGTGTCTGTTTATGATTACAAATGTTTGAGAACCAACACTGAGACTTCTATGGGAAATAGACTTGTTTTTTTCCCGTCCACAGTCCCATTTTTGACTGAATTCCTTCTAATGAGCCGTAACTGCCCGAGGAAGAACAACTTGATTTCAGCACTTCCTCTAAACAATACAGGGGGAATCGGCCTAATTTGTGTTCCATTAACAGAACGAAGAGTTAAAAGACACAGTGAGGCCGTGGATAGAGTTGTAGTAAGATGTGGACAGGGAGATGGAGGACCTGTATTGAGACAATCAACTGTCTGTCATTTGACTGTATGCTTTTTGGCTATAGTTGTAATTGCACCATTCAGATAAGCAATCTGATGATACAGCCTCATCTCTAGACCCCATTTGGACCCACATAGTTCACTCTATCTTTGGACCCAGTCAGCCTTTTGACAGAAGTAGTCTTGTCTTAACTGCAGGCAGAAGCACTGATATGGTCTCTTTAGTAATTAGACCTAGGAGTAATCTGTGTGTCTGTTAATGTGTCGCAACAGCTACAAGATCTGGTTATTTGAGTTGAAGCCGTGGGAATTAAAATTTTATCAACTCTGCCTTGAATACGGCTTGTCAGTAATGTGGTTGCTCAGTGATTCTCTTGATGTATTGTTGCAGAGCAAGACAAAACTGACAAATCCCTATCATGCATGAATACATGCAGTATTGTGTACAGTGGCTGACACAGATTACTAATAACATGAGGCATTCGCAGCAATACTGTCAACCAAGCAGTGTGGCAAATACTAATTATGTGTTTGTTAACCTTTCCCATCACAGCTGATTGTGTTTTTCTCATTTCTGCCATCGATTCCATCAAACTGCAAATTGTAACGTTATGAGGTTTATTTTTCCTAAACCTACTTAACAGCTCATCTCAGAAGATTAGCTATCAATGCCAGCAGTCTGATAATAAGTTAATGTATTATTGTTCGATTGCAATTGCAGTCTGTGTCACTATTTTGTGTCAGACCTTTCATCTCTCGTCCAGTGATGTGATTTGGTCTTTTCCTCTTGAACGCAGATTTTCACTTCCATGAGTATACATTAGTAGCTCTTGTATTACAGGACCTACCCAGTGTTTTAGATCAGATGTGACACTGTGTGTGAGTCAGAAAATAGCATTTTTCTCTTTCTTCTGCTGCCTGTAGACTAGATTTTCCCCAGTTATCTGAATCCAGAGGAGGAGTGGAGACACTGGAAGTCTGTTGTGTAGTCAGAAATGGTGTTTGTTGTTTTTATTTCCAAGTATTCCTGTCTAGCAGGCCGGCTAGGGTGTGTGTTTGTTTACATGTGTGCATGAAGAGATGGAGATGCATTCATCCCCAGGCAACTGGATATTGAACTTGGGGGCACCCTTTGAGACAGAGGGTGAGACAAGCAAAGAAGCAATTGCAGTAATATGTTTGCCGAGGCATTTCTAAGCTGTTGAGCTGAGTGCTTTCAGAAATGCATAATGAGACGTTCTTTGATCAGTATATTACGGTTCGTATCAGTGTCTAACGTTACGAATGATGCTGCGCTCCGATTGGCTGAGCCGTGTTTCAAGCCGTCATAAATAGTGCAACAGTTGAAGTAAATATTATTCCAACCCAATCCATACTCTCTGATTATATTTCATAATGTTTCATTATTCATATAATGTCTTGACATCATTTTATTAAAAGTTAGTACAAGGTTTAAACGTGTAAATATTGTGGCATTTGCTTAAGGATCCCCTCCAGGCATGTTTTAAGATATATAAAATTACTCTGCTTTGAATGATAATTTGTGTCAAATACTTTTTTTTTTTTTTCAACGATATAAGTTCAATTACCTCGTTAAAATCCTTAGAATGACATCTCCTCCTTCTGCCTCATTGGAAAAATAAGATGCTATGATACATATCTTTCAGTTCCAAAGTTTAAAGTCTGATACAAGTTGTCTCTTCATCATCACACTTGTCTAAGTTGCATACTGATCCACGATTGGCTCCAAACTAGTTGTGATGTCACAAATGATGCTCGTATGTAGATGCGTTAAACTCTGATTTAAGGTGAGCACAGAAAAACTTTCCCCCTACAGTAGACGAATGTGAAAACATCCTCCTGTTGCCTGCAGAGTGAAGCTCAAACATCTAAGTGAAGGAACAAGAAGCAAAACACATTTTTGAATGGAGGGGGACTTCAATAAAACTCTGCTGTTTAAATAAAATCAGTTATTCCTCTAAATCAATCAGCGATTGTAATTAAAACAATTTGATGCCGTAATCAACAACAGAATCAGAATTTGTCTTTCTTCAACCTATTTGGGTAAAAATAATCCACAAGCAGAAAAATTGTTTTAAACTGTTTAACATATTGGAATGAGTAGCATTCATCACATAATAAAAACACTGTTTTAATAAATTAAATTAACTTTAAAAAGTTATTTACAGGTTCTGAGCCCGTGTGTATTTTCCTACACAATACACTTGCACAGTGCATACTTCATATACACTGATCAAATTCATATAAGTCATGCTTGAATTAAATAGAGTTAAGTAGCTTTGCATTAAGAAAAAGAAAATAATCCTGCATTACATCTTTCCTTTTAATCGTTCACTTTAATCTTTTTAACATGAGGTAAAGTAAAAACATCTGCTATGATGGAGAACAGTCAACATATGCCTTGATTTACTTCAATTTCAATACTTATATAAGTTTGTTTTATATATATATATATACATATATATATATATATATATATATATATATATATATATATATATAATCCTAGCACCATCCCAACTCAACTCTTACACTTCTCTTCTCCTTTGCAGAGCTGCTGGAGAGAAGTCGCAGGAAGGAGGAAGAAATGAGGAGCCTTCAGGTGAGCATTATACATTTTCATAAAACTAACTTTTTTTCTATTCACTTGCAATTGTCAACCTACACTTTAAACAGTACATTTTTAATATCCAGCTGGCCTAATTTCAAATGCATCTGACCAAGAAGAGACAGCTGGTATTATTTTTTTTATACACCACATTGCCTTCAAATTGTTGTTTTTTTTTTGTTTTGTTTTTTTTTTCTTTGCTTATCTGTTGGGTTGTTTTTGAGTAACTGCTGCGCTTTGTTCGTCTGAGTTCTGTGTTGCAATGCTACACACATTAGTACACAGCCCTGGGCCTGACAGTCCTTGCAGCCTTGCTTGGACAAGTAGCTAATTACTGCAGACACGAGGCCTTGGAGTTTAAAAGCCACCAGAGGCCTTGTCTCTGTCTTTCAGTATCGCAGCATCCGCACTTGGCAGGCCACCAACTCACCTAGTCTGGAGTAGACTGGCCCCCAGCAACTCACTGGCCCTTTACTTACTATAAAACAGCAAAACACATGCGCACACACATGCTCACTAAAGTGTCTGCTAAGCAATCGTTCTTTCCAAAACTGTCTGTACCTCTCTGAATGCACGCGTGTGTGCGTGTGTGTGTGTGTGTGTGTTGGATACCGGGGTCCCATCTGCATGATGGCACCTGCCAGAGCTCGTGCGCAATTAATCAACCCTCTCAGACCCAGTCGAGCTTTTAATTATGAAGGATGAGGAGAGAGAGATGTAGAGAGTAAAGACAGATGAGTGAGGGATGTAGATGAGTAAAAGGGGGGAGAAAAAAAAAAGAGTTTGGGTTGGGCTGAGGAAAAGAAAGTACCTTTGTTATAAACCATCAACACATTACAGCCAGAGGGGGGGAGGCAGCCGGTTGGGAGGGAAGCAGGTGTGTGTTTGAGTGGCAGATAAGAGGCATAGCATCACTTATGCATCGTTAAAGAGGGAACATCAGTCAGGAGCTGGATGAGCGGCGAGAGCGGTTTGTCTTTGTGTGTGTGTGTGTCAGTTTGTGTGATAAGAAGCCCGTTGTCTGCTAGAGACTCTCTCTAGCCCCTGCATTTCCTTCCCTTGTTACCCATTTGTTGGAACACTCTACTCCTCTCTTCTGTCATGTTTCTCCCACACACACATTAACTGGTTTTCTCTCTGCTAATCTACTATTTTTTAGCAGTTATCTGGACTCACTGTCTCGTAAACTCAGCAGCATTTTCTGCCTCATTTCGTTAATTTAAGCCTTTCTTTGGCATTGGTTCTTACTTTTTTTGCATGTAAAGTAATTTCTGCTGTGTTTGTGTGTCTTTACAGGACCGTGTTTTGGATCTGGAGATGGTAAGGTTTGATTGCTTTAATCAAATAAAGACAATTGGTATGTATATTCTGGTTTAGAAAGCCAGGAGTTATGACATACCCTAGAGTCGTTAAACTGGAAGTCATGTCGACTTTCAGCGTGATTCAATGTAGCTGTGTAGGCAGGTTCACCTGAGGTTATGTTTGTTTAGCAACCCATAGAGGCTAACACAGAGTTGGAAATGATTGCTTTAGTCAAGGCTCAGAGCTCTGTTAATCATCATAAGTCTTGCTGATGGGGTTAAGAACCGAGCTGTACTGACAATACAGCATTGACCTCACCATCCAAACTGTTAACGTCCACCACTAACATCCTTAATCAGCTATTAGATGTCAGCCTGAAATTACTTAGCACTACTGAAAGGTTGTATTGACCCAAGCGCTTTTTACTTGCTTGAAAAAATAAATAAATGAAGCTGTCTAACGGACGCTGTCCATCCATCACAATTATGTGGTACGCTTGGTCACTTCAACCTTCAATTAGCTGTCATGAGATAGAAGAGGAAGTACCTTGGACCATCAAGCCAAATAATTTCTGCTTACCCCAACAACAGCAGCAGGATGCATCGACCCACTTTCCACTCAGCTCGGATGGAGGGGATCATCCAGAGATTCTTACTTATATGTCAGTGTGCCGTTGAGGGTAGCAATCAGCATGACGCCTTTTAACAAGCAGTTCTTATGATGCTTAAATACTTGATCTGAATGGGGACGGGAAGGCTATTGAACATACAGTGGAGAGAATAATAGAATGGAGTAGTTACTTAATCAAAGAGTGTGGTCTAACTGAAGTCCTCAATTAGCTCTTGAATATAACCAATCACAGCGTTTGTTTACAATAACTTTCGGGTAGAAAACCCATGCGTCATGTACATACAATTTAATGGTGCGGAGCACAAATACATGTCAGTTTAAGCAAGTACAGAAGTAAACAAAGAAGCGTATGTAAATAAGTATAAGCAACAAGTAGTAAAAGTAATTATAAGTATAAATGAGTAAAGAAGTGATAAGGCAGCTTCTCACTATCATATTATCAGAGACGCTAGCAATGCAACACAGTACATAAAATAAGTACAGCAGAAACGTCAGATAGGTCAGAACACTGTGTTTAACTATATATCTTTAAACAGTTACGGCTGAAAATGACAACAGAAATAAACACGTTTGCCGGTTTCACACATCTCTGCAATTCAAATCAACTGCCAGTCGTCTATCCGGAAGTGACTGTTGTTGTTAGCATGACGTCCCAGTGATTCGGTCTATTGACCAGGCAGCATGACATCATGCCTATTAGCATGCAGGTTTGACAGATGAGCACGCCATTTTCAAATTCATGTAACAGCAGTTGTGAATGTAATAGCATCCATAGAAAGTGAATGGAGATTGTATAGATTGGATTCTCAGCAATGCCCATTTTAAGATGGACATGCCTATTGGGAGCAGAAAACAAGAACTAATTTTGCAATAAAGGTAAAAATGACAAAATAATTACAAAAAACATATATCTTCCAAGGAAGAAATGCTCACTCCTTGTAGACTTGAAAGATCTCTGGAAGCTTTGTAACGGATGGCTGCTGTAATCAGCTTAGATTGAACAGTTATAGATTCCAACAGTGACCCAGAGTCACTGCCGAAAATGCTTGTTGAAACTTCCTCAACACTCCTGTAGCAGAAACCACTTGTTTACCTTTAATCCATATGTTCAGTATGTGCCAAACAATCCACGCTTTGACAATAAATGGCTAAAATGCTACCCCCAGCATAGCTTCAGAGCTACAAGGAGGCACGGCATGACAAGCTAACTATTGTATTAAAAGTGTCCAGAGTTTAAATTCAGTGCTTCTCACTAACACATGTTTATGCTTGAGGTCTAACAAACATGTTAGATGCATTTCCTTCCTCATAAACACATCATTCCATAGAGTTACTAGTGGTCAGTAACTCCACAGGGTAACCTTTAAGCAATGTTGTGGAGCCAGTGATAGTTTTGATGTTTATTAATAAGTTGCGGGCACTGAGTTTACAACATTGTAGATTTAGTATCTGAGCAGTAAAATATACTCACAAAATGACTTTTTGACTGACCTGCAAACAGTCTAAATACAGGCTTGTGGTTCGTATATGTTATCATAAAGTTGATTTTAAGGGACATTAGATATTCTTATATGCACAGTCTCATATTTCACATTCTATCCTGTCATGTGGGAGGATGTTAATAAAACATAATAGTGCCAACAGTTTCAGCTGGCCAGTACATCCCGTTATCTGTGCAAATACAAAGGCATCAGTAGACGCTACAGAGCAGTTAAAGCCCACGGACAGCTGATCCAGCTGTGTAGCCGTCATCAGTAATCATCGCTTCAGATGACCCTTTGACTGGGAATAATTTCCCATTTCACTAAATGCATATCTCATTGATTTCTTCCTCGCATCTCTCCCTTTCATCTTTCCTGGGCTTTAAGTGGGAGGTGCTGAGGAACGAGGAAAAGACACGTGAGGGAAAGAGACTGTTAATGAGGATGTTACCCTGGTATTTACCCATGTATCCATTTGCTATTGAGTCGTTGCATTGTAGTGCCTTATGCTTGTCCCTCACATGGCAACATATGGTGTTTTGTCCTTACTTTTAAAATTGGAACGCAAGATATAAACTATAGCAATAGATTGTTGTTCAAACATTTACATTGAAACACATGATAGTGTTATAATGCCTTTATGATATGAGCTGTGTTGACTTATCTGATAAGTGTCTTTACGGGTAGTGATGTCTGTAGATGTCGCAGAATTAAATGGCGAGAGTTAAATGGCTGAATTTAATATCAAAAAACACTAATCTAGACACTGATAATGCTAGATTGCTATGTATATCAACTGATTTTGCATATATATATATATGCATGTTTTCTGGTTACTAGAACACAAGAGTAGCCTTGGACCACTTGGAGTCAATTCCAGAGAAACAATGCCTGATGGAAAACTTCAAAGATTTGGAGGTGGGTTCCACTTGTAGCCTAGATACATTTTTTTTGTATGAAAGTATAGTGGCAAAGAATGCTCTTAGTTCAACTTAATTTTCTCTTTACTGTTTTATTTTCCCAAAACAACAACCCTGGATGCAGTTAAACATGAAAATTGAGACAGACTTGTTTATATACATTAGGACATGTCAAATGAACACATGAAATGCTGAAAACCACTGTGGTCTGTGTGAATAACGTACATATTTCCATGTTCCACTATATCACTGTATATGAGGGCAGACTTTTTCTGTGCACAGGGATTTTTTTTTCCTTTGGGCCTGGTTAATGACCATTTCTGGCTCATTCCTGGTCAGGTTTTGACACAGCCTCCGTTTTGTGCCCCTAGGAGTCACAGCGGCAGAGGGAGATGGTCGAGAAGCGCTACTCCAAATACAAAGAAATCGTCTGGGACCTGCAACACCAGCTGGACGAGTCCAAAAGCAGAATCCAAGAGTGCAGGGTACAACACACACACACACACACACACACAGACAGTTTCTCTTCTGTACTCTCAAAAAATGAGCTTTATAATGCCTTAAAAGAGCCTGTACTACCAAACAACAACCCACCCTTTTTCTATTTCAGTCGCTAATTGCACTGCTTTGTTCAAACAGCAGCCATTTGGATAAGGATAGCCTGACTTTGAGAGCCATTTATGAGTCTAGCTCGCCCACATCGGTGCCAGTGTGTGCACTACACCTAATTTGCAACTTGTATGAATAAATGAATAATTTCACATGCTGGTAATGCATCATGGATGGACAGAGTGGGACAAGCTCACGCAATGGCACAAATGTACACTCTAACAAAACCTGAATTTTACCAGTCACTGATAATTGCTACAGTCATTTTCTCTGCTATAAAGCAGTCAGGGGAGCCATCAAGACATCATTGTTGACAACTGATTGCTATCAGCAGTTTGCAACCTCCCCTAAACAGCTATACAGTCACTTTTTAAATGGTTTTAATCTGCCAGATTACCTCGTTGGTTTGCCAAATGACTCCCTTGTTGAGTGATAAGTGGCAATTGCATTAGCTTAATAGCAGCTGTCCACCCGGGGTTTGTTAAGGAAAAAGGATGGATGGAATGTCTTTACAAGACTTCCATCTTGATCAAAGTCAGCAATGCCAGCGAGAACAAACAGCTTCTACACCAAATGCAATAGTGGCTCCTTGCTTGAAACACCAGTTACTAAAGCTCTACTCAGACAGGATTCATTTTTGGGTCAATGTTTGTCCTGTCATCTGTTATGCTAATGATTGATATACACAGGATAAAATACATCCAGAATATGTGTCAAAACTTCACCATTGGGCAGTGACTTGGCGGTACTTGCAATAGAATCAGAAACTTTTTTGGAGATATCTGTTCAGCATGCGACACTTCACAGGCAAATATAAATGTCTGCAGAAGCAGCTTGTATCACACACAAGAGTACACAGTTCATAGAGAGTATCAAATCGCTCACTTCCCAAATGGAGCATTTTATTATTTTTGTAAAACACTCAGGATCAAACACTGGTCCAAACAAGCATTTTGGGAGATAGCCAATTTTTGACCCTTAACTCTTGTTTTTGATCTTTTGAATTTGATTTTGCGTCCTCTGTGTGCTCTGTGAAGTGTATTACTGTAAGATATATCTGTTCACACTCGGATGCACTGCAGGATGGAAATTCTATATTGTTTGAATTAAGCCATGCAAGCAGGGATGTGGCTATAATTTGAGGACGTTGTTCTCAGTTGTCTGTCACACTTTAGACTAACAGACTAATGTAATATCTCATCAACTATTTGTTGAATTTTTCCATTGTTCCATCTTGAGTTGAATTGTTTTCAAACAGCTGAAGATATTATTTGTCAGTGTCACTAATAATGAGTGTAGTTTACACAGTGGATGAATAGTTATCTACCACTGCAGCTGTAAAACAGGCTGTGTTGGTCCTGTGCATTGGATAAATATAGTGTTTATTTACCAATTTAGCAGTTATAGTTTCCTCGATTGATGGACTTCAGTTGATGTGAGGGAGGAGGAGGATATTTTTGTATAATTTAATGCCAAGTCAGAAAAATATCAGAGTGCCAGAGTACATGCAAATGAAAGAGGGCCATTTTAGGACAAGTCAGATTGAGATTGTCAGGCTCTGCCCTACATTCAGCCTTCTTGTCTGTGTGCTTCAAGCTGAATGCTAGTGTTGGCATACTAACATGGTAACTTCCTAACATGTTAATCATGTCATGCTGATAATGTCATTTGGCATGTAACATTTATATGGAATTTGAAAATTTGAAAATATGGGGGCATCCAGTGGCTTAGAGGTTAAGATGAATACCATACAAATGCAACGTTCCCAGTTCGATTCTTGTTGGGGGACCTATGTTACAAGTCGAACCCCCTCTCTCTCCCCAATGTTTACAGTCTGTTTCTCAACTGTTGCTGTCCATAAAGGCAAAAATGCCCCACAAAAAGCTTTTAAAACAAGACTAGGTCAAAACTTTGTTTAAAATTAATGACAAGCAAATTAGCAAATTAATGACATATTGTTCATTGCTGGAGAAATTAGAATTGTTGAATATTAATAAGAAATCATGTTTTTGGTAAAAAATTTCCTTACAAAAATATACATTAAGACCTGACTGAAAATCAGCCCAAAACATTGTCACATGTATACACTGAATAAACACATGTTCCAGCGTTTCCACCATACAATTACAAAAAGAGCATTGGTCTTCTATACTAGGAGTATATGTGATAAGCATATAATGTCAGTTGACAGTGCATTAATTACAGTACTATGCTCATTTTGGGAGACAGGAACACTGTATTTCTCTATAAAATCTTCATTTCCAAATCTTCAAGCCGTTTTACAAGTAAAATGTTGTTGTTAAACCAATTTTCAAAAAATAATGATTTGTTTCTATACATGATATTGACATTATTCCATTAAAAAAGAGACGAACACATAAGAGCTTACCGGAAGTTTACCGACAGCATAAGAGCACATTAATAACAAGTTATGACCACCTTCTTTTTTAATCAGAAAGTTAGGGGTAATATTCCACATGCAATCTGGATCTTTTAGAAATCTTTTGATCCAGAAATCTTGGTAATATGGTTGAATGAGGAAAAGTCTAAAATGTTAAGACCTCCCTCTGTTAGAGACATCAACCTCCTTTTTTTACCTTGTGTGGCTTATTTTTCCAAACAACCCTGTCTAAACAAGAGGTTTTATGTTTGGTGACATCAAGGGAGGAAAAGACATGAGAGCCTCTTGTTTTTGTATAACGGGCTGCTCAAGCGACCCACATAGTCACCTGCCCATGCTTCTTCAACAGTCTCTCAAAGATTGATGTCCCCCAGGTCCTAGTCCCTATGAAATTAGTTATTTTAACAGTAGTACATTTTCTACCGGACTCGGACCCCCTGTTGACATTCTTAATATCCCGGTCAAGATTAGCAACAGGAAGTTTTGTGCTAGGCCTTCAAGATCTGCTGTGTCATCTAATTTATTAAGCGTTGATTTGCACTGTACAATTTCTTTTTTACTTCTGTCTACCTCAGTTAAGCTCGGTCTTTTTAATGTTAGAGCTCTCTCTAGCAAGACTTATTTTAAATGATTTTATCTTGCATGGTTGCAAACTGGGGATGACTGTCAGGTTGGTGAACTATGCCCCCCATTTTATGATTGTTTCAGTCAGCCCAGATTAAATGGGCATAGTGGAAGTTTAGCTGCAGTGTTTCACAAACCATTCAAATGCTACACCATAAATGTGACTGATGTCTGTAGTTTTGAGATACTTGTTTTTAAAATTAAATTTGCAACCTTCACTCTCTATATCAGATTTTTAACCTGAATTCTCAATTTTTTTTTTATCATCCATCCATCCATCATCTTACTTGTGATAGAATTATTGTAGCTGGTGATATTAATATCCATGTTGACAACCCTTCTGATTTATTTGTCACAGAGTTTCTTAACAGTTAATTAATTTGATTTACAACAACCTGTTCTTGAGCCTATAAATAACCACAGGTGTGCTTGGGACCTGGTGTTTACTTATGGTATGAGTATTGGCCCCATACATTTAATTGACATGCACATATCTGGTCACTTATGTATTTATTTGATAGTATTTTCCAAAGTGACACGGTAAACAAGACTCAATACGCTCACATACTTTCAATGAGGAAACTGTTTCAAAATTTTCATCCATTTTTGCCTGCCAGCAATACTATACCCAATTTTTCAGACACAGACAAGCTGATAAATGACTTCAACCTCCTTTGTACATCCACTTTAGATTCTGTTGCACCTTTTAAGACAAGAATTAAACATAGTACAGGATTGGCACCCTGTATTAATAATGACATTGACTCATGAAAGAGAATGTAGAAGGCTGGAACGGAGGTGGAGGAAGACGAGGCTTTTCAGATACATTATCAACAAATGAAAGAGTTGATGATGTCTTTTAATGAGCAGGTTAGGAATGCAGGGGCCAACTTTTTTTTCTGTTTCAATTCATACTAATAAGCACAGCCCCAGAGCTCTTTTTAACACTGTGGACCATCTTTTAAATCCTGTAAGTTTTAATCAGTGTAAGTCAACTAGTGGGGACTGTCTTAGATCTTTAACCTTTTTTAATGATAAAATCAGTGAGATACAATCAAAAATTATGGCTCCTGATTCTTTAATTGATGCCCCCTGCCCCAACCATGCTATTTTTATCAAGTTATATGCCTGTCTCTCTAAATGAAGTTATGATCACTGTGTTACACCTCAAACGCTTCATAAGCCCTGTTGATATAATGACCCCTAAATTTCTCTGCGATATACTAGATAAGACTGCCCCTTGGTTGGTCTCAATAATTAACAGTTCTTTATCCTTTGGCTGCAGCCCAGAATATTTGAAGACAACTTGTGTGAAACCACTCATTAAAAAATCCGGCCTCGATCCATCAGAATGCAGCAATTACAGAGCAATTTCAAAACTCCACAAGAAGACAGGTTGCCTACAACTCCTCAAAGTGTTGAGACAAAACAACATTTTTGGAAAAATTCAGTCAGGTTTTAGACAGCATCACAGTACTGAGACTGCTTATTAGTATGACAAATTAACTTTTAAGAATGGCTGATACTGATGAATGTTACATTTTTGTACTGCTAGGCTGCTAGAGGCTGTAGCACATGGTTGGTTTATCTGGGATGGCTTTCAAGTGGTTTTGTTCTCATTTGACAAATCAGATTTTTTTTGTTTCTATTGGTGAACATATCTCCCCTCACTCTTCAGTAAATCGTGGAGTCCCTCAGGGGTCAATACTAGGACCGGTTTTATTTTCACTATATATGCTCCCACTTGGCCACATTATACATGAACATAAAATTTCATTCCACTGCTACGCTGATGACACACAGCTATATCTCCCAGTAAAGCGTACCGAGATTTCAAACCTCTCCAGTGTTACAAATTGTCTAGTATCAAGTCCTCTCTTGGTCATCTATTAATTCATGTTAAACCAACTGTCAGAAGCCCAGGTGTGCTCTTTGACACTAACCTCTGAGAAACACACTGACAAGTTTACCCAGTCATGCCTCTACCATCTTAACATATTGCTTGGATACGATCCACTGAGTTTCAATGACACTCAAACTATCATTCACACTGTTATTTCCTCATGGTTGGACTATTGTAATGGTATTTTAAGAGGTATAAATCAGAAATCAATTAATAGACTCCACGTTATTTTAGACTCCAAGTTATTATAGTGATCAGGCAGCCCTTAACTTTTCAAAAGTTTACAAAGTGCTTCACAGATACAAATACACAATGCAATTACATATTAAAATGTTACAAATCAATAAGAAATGGAAATGGAAAATAATGAAAAATCTTAAGAATAAATAAGTGAGTGAAAGCATAAAACAAACAAACAGAAGGAAAATAAACTCTAATTAATCACCATGATATAAAAAAAGAGTTTTAAAAGAGGACACTGGGGTTGCTTGTCTCATTTCCAAAGGAAAGTTATTCCACAATTGAGGAGCCCTAACAGCAAATGCCCCACTAGCCCTTTATTTCAAGCTTTACCCTGGGGACTTAGAGCAACAGATGGTCTCCAGATCTAAGAGAACGAACAAGGGTGTAAGAGATAAGAAGGTTGATGATGTAAGATGGGGCAAGGCTGTCCAGTAATTTAAAAACAAGCAGTAAAATGTTAAAATCAATTCTAAAAACCACAGGTAATCAGTGCAATGAGGCGAGAACAGGGGAAAGTGGTCATATTTTCTAATCCTTGTAAGAACCCTAGCTGCAGTATTTCTAGGTGGTTGATAGATTTTAGGGGCAGTCTGGCAAAGGCCAGTCCAGCTCTGCCCCAGGATGATGACAGATGTTGACCGGCTGGTCGTCTCAGGGGTCGGGCTGCTAGCAGCTGAGATGACCTTCTGACACCCGGCCAGCGGCTCCTCACATCTCCGAAAACTTTGGAGCAAATTTCCAAATAGGCTTTATTTGGATAGACTGACTACATATTGGGAATCTAAATGGTTACTTTCTCACCTGCAAAAATATTATAACTTAATTAAGTGACATATAAACAGTCCTACAGAGAAACTTGCAACAGATTTTGGCCTGACTCACAGTCTCTGCCATCGTGGCATTTGGTGCAAAAATGCATTCTGGGATACTTGGCTGTCCCAAGCTTCAGCAGCCTTTAGCCAACTTCAGCCAATCAATCAGTTAGTCAGTCAGTGACTCATTGATGGACAAACATTCTGGTTTGTACAGCTGTTGCGGTCCACAAAAAAAAGGAAAATATGGTTATCTCCATATGACTTCAATGAGGCAGAAATGTTACATGCCAAATATTAGCATGACATGATTAACATGTAAATAAGTTACCATGGTAACATGGGACACAGACAAGTACATGAACTGAAGGTTGAATGTAGGGTCGAGCCTGACAAGCTGAATCTGAGTTGCCATTCTAGGACTAGAATGGCACTTTGTGATTTGATTTGCATGTACTCAAAGATTTACATTTTTGGTTCATTTGTGGTAGAGTTGTAAAAATAACTCTTCTGTCCCTTTTTTTCACCCATCCAACAATTGTATCTTCTCATGTGTGACGCATGTTATAGCCTCACAGTTGCTAGCATGGCTGCAGACTTTTAGTCGTGTCAGTTAGTATATGTCCTCCTGTCTTCCAGGATGAGAAGTTGGACGCCACTTCCAGGAGCCTGAGACTGGCTGCTCTTTCTTCTTCCATCAAAGGCTCCAGCACATTCCTTAGCAGCTCTCTGAGATCTGACACTCTTTGTGAGTATTTGTATAATCAAGCTCCAAAAAGTCTTCTCTGACAGCTTATCAAATGGATGGTGTAATGCTAGTCGTGTTTTTCTGTATTGTTAGATTATCTGAAAAGAATGTTTTTATATGAATTCACTTTTTTTAGAATAACATTTTTATTTCACTTCCACCATCTTATGTCAGCAGGTATACTTTTGGAAATGGATATATTTAGCTTTGTATTTGTCTCAATATTGCCCAATTCCACATTACAGTGTATCATAATAAAGCTAAAGGCATGAAATACGGGATTATATATGATCAATTTCACCATGGTAGTCTTTGAGCACTGTCACATTTCCATTCAGTATTTCATCATGGCGCCTAGAGTTCAACTTGACTAAAGTTTCCATCGATGCTCTGGAAGTGTGTCTGTCTGTATTACTGCCAGTGGCTCACAGCCAAAATCACTTGTAGTTTCCTAAGCTGCTTACAGATATTTGGCACAGTGTGAGAGGACTGTACTTTCTGTCACATTGTGTCTCCAGGATTTGTGGCGGCCAAAACATGCCGATGGCTATTTAAACCCAGTGTTAATATACAATGCAATTATCACATGTACTGTATTCATGCCTTTAGCAGTAAAAGGTAGTGCTACTCATATTTAGTACTACTTGTTAATATGGAATAGATTTTTATAGATAGAATAGATTCATAAAATAGAAAGGAATGTAGTATTCCAGCATTTGTGACAATGATAAACTGGGAATATATTCATTGTTTTTCCTTTCTTCTCTGTTGTTTTGCTTTCCTCTTTGCCGCAGCCCCACACAAACGCCTGACCACTTCAGACTTTGGTGACTCATCAGTCAACAGGGCCAAACCTGTCACAGATTAGCTCAACCTCAAGTGAACCTTTATCTGTATCTCTACAAACCCAAACACTCGGTGCTTACAGCTGATTCTACCTGCCTGGTGCTCAGCCAGAACGAAGAGCAACTTGACCATTTTTGGAGGCCTTGCACTCAACACTAATCCTCCTCCACTACCTCAACCAGGCAATCACTGAAGGTGCTAAAGGAGCTAAAGGATAAGACTGAGATTTCCTAGCCAACTTTTAGAAATGCTTCGACGGAGGGAATATAAGTTTTGACACTGTAAAAGGAGAGTATACTGTAAAGTGTTTGAAATGTTATTTATACAAGCCTGAATTGAATGTATTTAAAGGGATTTTTAAAAGATTTTAACCAAAATTGTTTTTCACTGATTTTACATTTTTTTTGCAGTTGTTACAACATTTACCTGCTCAACAAATTTTTCAAATATTGTTTACCTTATGAGTCATCTGTAACCTTATTATCATGCCAATGTGTTTGTGCTAAAAATGAAAATTAACTCTACATAAACAGAACTCAATGAGAGCTCTGGTGCCTTTTGAACAATATGCATTTTTTTTACTAATATACTGTGTTGTCTTCATCATGAAAATGTGACATCTTTACCACGACTTTTAATGTATTGACCAATTTTCTTTATTACTTTCTCTTTTTTTTTATGCAGTACATACATATTTGTAAAAAGATATATAAGCACACATAGATGTCTATTTTTTATTAAATGTGAAGGAAGTATATGCACTACAAATAAATCCCCATGCAGCTAAATGTCTGGTTTTTATAAGCACACTTCCTTTATTTCACAGTGAAGTGTTTGCTGTGCAGCAGCCGAGACTCCAGCTACTCCCACTGGTATATCTTCTGCTTTTTCCTAAAATCCTTCATTGTAGAAAACAACCTAAAGCCACAGGAGAGAGAAATGCCTTCTTTTAATTTACTGCTAGACTTCAAAGGTGCAAACACAGTACCTGCTGTGTAAACATTTCTCTAAGTTGTACATAATCTTGTCTGAGCCACATGTTTTGAGAGTTTGTGCAGTACCTTTGGGAAGGTAAGGTGGTGTAATGTAAACCTACACTTGAAGAGCTTTAACATCACTGAATGTGCTGGCAGGTACGGAGCCCCAAATCTGACAAAATGTTAAAGGTTTTCAGATGAACCAAAAAAAAATATGACGAATACATCAATAAAACACTGTTGGTGAAATAATTAAAATAGAGCGTGAAAAGAAAAGCTTTATAGTTTTCCTTTAACCTACAATTAATTTATGAAATCTATTAAAACTTAATTTATTTTGCTATTTATTATTTATCTTTCACTAGCTTATTATATTTCAACTCCTACATTTGACTTTTTTTTTGGTTTGTTTTGTTTTGCAACACATTTAAGCATTTATCTACTTTCCTCACACATTTCCAATTTTCCTAATGCTCATTATGTATTAAGAGGGCTATGTGGCTAGTTTACCTGAAAAAAAACTTTTAGCATAACACACTAAGCAGCCATTTCAGCTAGCTGCTAGCTTAAGCTAACTTGAGCACATGGTGCATCATAAAACTACACCAGCTGGTGCTCATAATGTTAATTATCTATGTATATGTTCTGCATCCAGGTATAGAAGTATAAAATTTTTGTAAGAGTAGTTGAAGCATTTTAGCTAGCAAGCTAACGCTAACATAAACTGAACAAAATATATTGATGCTCTGAGGAATAACAGATATGGCTGAAATGTCAGCATTATTTTAATAAAACGAAGCTGTACATACATTGCACATATTGATGCACCTGGTTGTATTTGTCTCGTCTGATAATCCAGCACATTTTGCCAGTTTCAGGCTCTACAGCAGACAGGGAATCAAAATGTAATTGAAATTAAGGTATAATTTATAAGGTATAAATTGAATATAAAAGGATCTCAAGAGAATCTGAGTCTTCTGATCATATTCTGCACTGCGTCTTTTTATAGCACTAACGGTGCTATAAAAGTGGTTAATTACACTCCCCAAAAAGTAAAATTAATTACACCACCTTGTGATAATTTAAGTGTTACTCACTGCAGTCATGTTCCTCTTGAGTAGCATGGTACTTTCATATCTGAAATGATACATACAAGATGATTTTATCAAGCCAAAAGAAATATGCCCCCATGCACCACTTAGCTTGTGGGGTTTTCAGCCATGTTAGCGTCATGGCGATGTTGGTCAGTCCACCACTTCAATGAAAAGTTACAGAAATAATATGCTTTCTCAATAAAATAATCAGCGGTTCAAGTTAATATATCTGCTAGATGCAAGGCTTAAGTATTTACTTTTTCAATAACATTAACACCAACACACTAAGCTATTTGATTAAAATGTGTAAATCAATTTAAAAACTGTTTTTCTTTAACCTTTGGAATTTTGAAATAAATAAAAAATTAGATAGTTGACTTTAATGGTATTTATTCATGATTTTGAAACCAAGACCCACTCAACAGAAAAGCAAAAACTGTCAATTTAAGAACATCATTACAATTTCAAGCTAAATGATATTATGACATGCTTTCTCTTAATACATAAAAAGTGGTATTTTTGAAGACAATAGTAAAAATATATCTAAAAATATAATTATCATCAATGGACATATAATGTACCCACAACTGTAGAATGACTTGACTTTTCCTGCTGCACCACAGGGTGACATTTTTTGTCTTCCATATGTCTCAGTGGATTTCCAGGACATCCTTTGCATCTCAACACTGTCTGGATGGATCAGCACCAGATTATATACAGATAGTTACTTAAGTTCCAAGACAATGAATCAATATGACTTTGGTGATCTCCTTACTTCCCATCCATTTCTACTATCTTAAATCTGAAACTTGTCCAAAACTTTGGTCAAAATACCCATCAGCCTCAGCTGTATTTTAGTGCTAATAAGCAATGATAAGCAGCAACTGTTAGCATGCTAACACACTACACTATGATTGTGAATATGGTAAACATATTTACTTATCATTTAGCTCAAGGCTCCTCCTATTACTCCTCGATGATACCTCGGCACTGGAGCTTAACATACAGAACAGATGTTTCCTCCTTGCTGGGCTCACTGCAGCTAAAAGGATTGTGGTCGGCCGCTGAAAACCTCCACATTTGTTATCGATAAAAGAATGGCTCTTGTCATACGGAGAGATTGCCCAACTAGAGCTCTCCTGTGCAGGTTAAAAGCATCAAAACCCCAAAACATTACTTGTTGGGCAGAGTTGCTGGAAAAAATCAAACATTTCCTTGAAACTGCATGAATTACTGGTAGTTGTTTTGTATTGTGGCTGCATTTTCTTTTGTTATTGTATGGAAGTTATGGACATATCCACATGCATATATGTATGTATTTCCCCTAAAATTTTAGGGTCTTGCTTTTGCTCCTTACCATGAAATACGGTCTAGGTTCTTAGTGATGATGGATGGGGAACAGGGTAATGTTTTGTTTTGTTTTTTTAGTATTTTCCACTATTTTGTGTTGTTGTGTTCAGTGCTTGTTTGTGGGTGGGGCCGGGGAGGGGGCGACTTTCTGTATACTGTTGCCATGTACTGGTTTGCATCTGTTTCGTCTCTCCAGATCTGTCCAGTTTTGTGTTGTGTTTGGTGTCTTTTTATTTATACAATAAATAATTGATCACAAAAAAAAAAAAAAAAAAAAAAAATAGCTCAAGGCATTGTTGTGCCAAAGTTCAGGCTCACAGAGACACTAGCATGGCTGTCAACACTTTTGCCAGCTGTACAACACAAATCCTAGTTAAAAACTTCTGTAGGTTTCTTTTGTACAGCAGCCTGTCATATTTAAAGAGAAAAATTAATTGACAGTCAAGTCTTCCCCCCTCTCTAAAAATCAAAGCTTTATGAGAGTTGTGCAAATTTTGAATACACTTCAATACTAATGTACTGTCTCTCAACCTCTGAAGAAACATAACTGTTATTCCTTTAACAACACTTTCAAAAAGAAAATGTTAAAAGAGGCAAAGTTTAGACATAATAACAAAGGCAAAAAAAAAAAAAAAATAGTTCGACATATTCCAGGCGATTACGGGTCCAGTCTGACAAAATGTGTCTGTCTTTTGTAGAGCAGAATCCAGAGGAAAGCAAGGCTCAACCGAGCTTAGAGCAAAAATGAGCTGCGAAGCTGTACTAAGCCTTTGCTCAATCCCTGTTTCCCCTCTTAAGTTCTAAGTACATTTGGAAAGCCGAGGTCCAGAGAAAACACCGAACATTTCTCGGAGCACATATTCCAGCGCAGATCGACTGCACTGGTGTGATGACGCCTTAATGATGATTGTACATTTATCTATTGACATGTGGTAGCTGGTTCGGGGTCGAGCACTAAATATAGATGGATGGTGAGTCCCCGACCAATCCAGAAAAGTCTTACAGACAATGGGGACTGTAAAACTGAAAATTTAGGATTGTTATTCTGTAACTCCTTTTTCAACTTTGGGATGAGAGCAGAGTGAGTTCAGCAATAATGTTTGTTTCCTATAAGCGATCAAAACTGTTCTCAGACTTCAATTGGAAGATGATGAGCAATCTCTGAGTTTTGCTTCTTCCCTCCTCAGTCATCATAGTATTGATAGTTTCACATTTATCTAAATAAATCACATTTGGCGAGCTTGTCGCTTAGGAATGTGAGACACACACACACACACACACACACACACACACAACCTGGCTCCCTAATGTGCTTCTTTATACTGTAACTTTGTCCCTAGGAAAGTGTCTGCTTAAGCCGTATTAGGTTGCAAAACACATGCAAACTCATAGATCAGTCCTGCTGCTCCCAGCAGACTAGTTTCCCCATTTACATTCTGCCTCATCATTAGTCCAGCTTTACTCCACTTTGTCAGGTTGAGAGATGGTAATGAATAAATTCAGAGCTTTCCACTGGTTTGTGTTGATTTCGGTTTTCCAGCAGAGAAAAATACAGCCTCTATGTAAAAAAAAAAAAAAAAAAAAAAAAAAGTTTGTAATCTGAATTTGCACATGCATGAGAAACGTAACACATCTGTCTGAGCTTGTCAAAATACATTGCAGCATGACAGTCAAAGTTATTTAAAATGTGCCAGTAGTATTCAGATCTGTTCAGAATTCTTCTTTTCCTGCATGTATGAATATAAAGAGGCTTAGAAATCAGGTCATTAGCGGGGTGATGCATGTTCAGACACACACAAACATGGGCCAAAACATTCAGACACAGAGGCATTCTTTCCTCAGTGCTCACATGTATGTATTTCTACGCCACTCATCTTAGGTCACTGCAGGAAATTTAAAAATATTTCCTACCTCAGTGTGACTCAGCTCATCTCTCCACCTTTGCTCCCCACAGTGTGTGATGTGAGCTGTGATCCTCTAGTCTCTCCCTACACATGCCAAGATCTTCCAAACTAAAGGATTTCTCATAACAGAATGTGTCTGCAAAAAAAATTCTTAAATATCGACAGTTAAAGGGCCATTTCACCCAAAAAAAACAACATATTTTCTCACATTTTCTGTGACTTCTGATACTTTTTAATCCATCCCAGTACAATGGAGGTGAATGGATTTTGATTTGTGGTGCTCACAACACAAATAATGTATATAATAAAGTTTTTGTTGAGGCTGCTTTTTCTGTATAATTTAGTCCCAAGGAAAACTGTTGACAGATGGTCCAGGTCTTCAGGGGTCCACTTTGTTCCTATTAACCAAGATCTGAGTTGGGGTGCGTCCAACACTGTATTCAGAATAACTAGGCTGGGTAATGTCCTGTTGTATTCTTGGGTCTCTAACAGGTCTGATCACATGGTGCGTCCTAGTCATGGAGTTTTAGATGCTTGCTGTCTATTTGTCCTCCTGTTGATTTGGATCCTGTTTGATTGACCCTGCATCATTTCAGGGTTGGGTTTTTTTGTTTTTGTCTGCACCTCTGGTTGACGCAGTTTTTCTGCTGACAGTTTTGGGACCAACTTCAGACCTCAAATCTCGAGATTCTCCAGAGTAAAAAGGAAATTATTTTGTGAAAAACATGTCGCTGTTGAATATTTTAAATATCATTTTTCATTGCTGTGAACACCACAAATGAAATTCAGATAGCAGCAGAAATTTCAGAGGCCAATATTTCTATCTGCAACTATCTGCATGGCTTTATACCTCTAGAGGTAAATGAGAAAATGTTTCTCTCTCTCTAAGTGTGAACCCCTACACTCTGTAAGGCATAGAAGTGCAACTACGCTTAGAGTCATATCTTAACATTATTGCTCCCCTGTTCAGATCCAGTAATGATAAGGATAATTGAACTTTAGACTGTCTTGTACATACTCCACTGGGTATTCAGATTACAGCGCCTTTACCTGGTCAGTGATTTGCTCAAGGGCATTACGGGAGGATGTTTAATTCACGTGAAGTTGTAAAAACACCAAGCAAGCACAGCCTGTCCTACAACATACTCATGCAAACGAACACATACACCCTTCCTCACAAATACGGTTATTCCTAAAGTTAAGGCTCATTGAATATTACCTCACTAAAACGGCCATTAGTAAACACAGCAACCCCTTAGTGTTGCCTCTGCCTCTCACAGCCAATCCAACAGCAATGGGGTGTTTGCCACCGCTGCTTACTGCTGTTATAGTGCTGGCGTAAGCCTCTGCAGCCATCACCGAGGCTGATTCCCATTAGAACAAACCTATTTGGCTTGCATTACAAACCCATTCAATCAGGCAGCAGTGCTCTGCTTTTTCGTTTAAGCCCGGAGGCTGAGAGTGTATCCAGCCACTGTCGTTCAATAAGTGAATGGGTTATTGCAGCTGAGTCTCCGTATCAACCTCATTTTCTCCTGAGCTTAGAAAAAAAAAAACAAAAAAAAAAAAAACATGTTTTTGTTCAATTGTTGTGCAACAATTTGTATTTATAACCCACTGCAAAATAAGATGAAGTGTTCAGTGTGTTTGCTCATCGAATATGCAACAGTCACGGGTGAGTGGGGTGATTTCCATGTTTGATGGCAGACAGGTGTGGTGGAGCAGCCCTTCAGCCTGCCAATCGTGATGCCAGAATGACCTCTCCTGGCAATGTGAGCGGGAGGTTCATCACGTCCTTTTTTGCCACGCTCGAGTGTCATCACTTGTGAGGACCTGTGCTAATGCACATGGAGCATCCCTGAGTAGCCTCACGGCAACCAGACGGTGAATGTTAAGACCCACTTGTTGCAATAGTTACAGATTCATTGTCATTAGTTTGTCACTCACCGCTTCACAGGAATATGTGATTTGCTTGTGGTGGGGGGGTGGTGGTGGGTGGTGGTTGGGTGGTTGGGTGGGGAGGAGTCTTTGTGATCCTCCAGTGTACATTTCTGATTAGCTTATTATACTTTTATTTCATACTGCTCTGGTTTTGAAACAGGGTTTGGATTAAATCTACAAAACAAATGATGAAACCTGCTCTGTGCAGCTGCTGTAATATCTGAGACCAACTGGAGCGAGCAGGAATAAAATTTGGCTAGCTTAGACAGATTTGAACAGCTGTGGGAAAATTATGGTAAAAAGTGGTGCAGTGCAGAGATGAACATTATTGAGGTAGACTCCAAAAACACCAAATTTCAAATAGACTAGGTCAGTAATCGACGGGGATATTAATGCTGGATGTAGATATAAGTTGTGAATGGCTTGACATGAAAAGATGAAATTATGCTGATATGGGATGAATGAGTCTGAAAGGAAATTGCCTCTGGCTGGTTGCACCAGTTCTTGCGAGGCTAAAAACTGCTATGCGTACCATAAGAAATTTCACCATGATATCTGTACCATAATAAAATTTCTCATGGGGTTAAAACAGTGCAGGGAGCTGCGTTTTACAAGCCAGACGATGAAATATGATCCAGAAATTCTTCGTGTGGAATTCAGTATTGAACTTAGAGTGTGTTACCAGGAGGAGATTGCCTGATATCAGACAGAATTGTCATCTCGACTCGGTGGAGTGGGCTGATTTAAAGGTCTGGACCCAAGCAAAGGAGGAGAGTCACCTTTTCTTAGCATGATTGATCTTTTGCTGCGATTTAAAAAAAAAAAAAAAAAAAAAAAGAGCCGAAATTGTTTTTTTGACAGTCTTGGTGAAAATGTCTCACCTGGAATATTTGTCAATCTTTATCACTTAAACATATCCACCTCAAAACCATCATGTGACTTTAAGAATTCAAACAGGCCACGTCTGATTCGAGCAGCGTACAGAGCTCCCGTCAGACAGCCTCGACAATTATCTGCCACCATCACTTATAATCAGATCATATTTTACCGCTAGTTTTGCCGCAGTCACCTTCACAGCAGCTGAAATGGTTTGAAGTTCACTTGCTTTTTTACCCGTCCCAGATCCCATCCTGTCTCGCTTTCCATCTGTTCTGAACAGGCAGGACTGGGGCCGGCCTGTGGGCTGCACTGGGGCCCCAGGGAGCGGAGCTGCCGCTGAGATACTCATTGCTTCATTGGGATTCTCACTGGATCCAATCACACTGTCAAGCTTGGATAGGAGGCATGTCTCCCTAGGTAGCAGACACTACAGCACACACACACACACACGCACACACGCACGCACACGTGTACACACACACACAGGGTTTTGAACATCAACCACTGACACATACAGATGGAGACAGAGACATACCGTACAAATGTGCACCCACGTACTTATGCACCCTTCACCAGCATCATAACGCGCTCTGTCTCTACCATCACAAGCTTGTTGATGCTCCTGACTGCAGAGCAACAGTGCAGCAGTGTTTTGGTGTGCAGCTCAGGCTCTCTCTTCTCTTCCACTCCTGTTTTGGGGCTAGCTGATCTGGGGGAACTAACCTGCTTGAATTTTCCAAATTTTGTTCCACTTCAGTGATAATCCATTCAAAGGTATGCTAATCGTACTCTAATGCCAGTGAAATTAAAACTCACTTCATGCAGGATATGTTAGCAGATGCACTTTACCAAATAGCTCAAAATTACAGTAGATTGTGTTGTTTTTTTTTTTCCAAAAGCGAAACTTCGACTGCACATGCACTGACATGACATGAAATATGTATGTACGGCAATAAATACCCCAAAGTCTAAAAATCCTGAGTTGCCAGACCTGGTCCCTAGATGGCACTGTGTCCACTAGGCGAGAGAGCAGCCCTGCTATTTATCATGCAGCTGTGACAGCCTGTAAAAGCTTTTGTCAGTGGAACTGAAGATTTAGAGCCCAGATTAGCACATTCATATCTTAGCAGTTAATTAGGGCTGAGGAGCTAACTGAAAGCTTTGGTTGCTGAGTGATGGAGCGGAAGAATAAGAGGAGGTTTGCTCCTCGCAGGGAGACACAAACGAGAATTAAGTGTACATATACACACCTGACTCTTCTGCTAATGTATCACTGTGTGCACCCACTGAGACATAAGAATATCAGTGCTTAATTCACACGTGTGCAACCAATAAACCATTTTTTTTCTCTGAAAGTGTGTGTGAACTTTGATGTTGCTTAAGCATGCCTAATGCATACACACGCCTACACACACAGAGACACACGTGCCTCTTTCTAGGGTTTGCGCATGTGTGTGTGTGTATGTGTATGTGTGTGCCCTTCATAATGCTGGAGTTAAGGTCAGCAGGCTCATATTTTACCTGTCAGGACTGATCACCATCGCCTTCACAGCTGCTTTGCTTCAGTCCGTGGAGGATACCGCATCTCTCCTGAATCTTTACTGGGAGGGAAAGAAAAGCTGTATGTCTACAATCTATACAGGGGAGCCATAAAATGCTACAGCTGCAGATGTTCCCAGTGCTGAAGGTGTTTTACAGCATTCTGCCTCAGTGTAGGAAGCAAAAAAAAAAAACAAAAACAGATTTCATCTGTAATCAGTGACAGAGCTGATGTATCGCTCTTATAAAGCCGCTGTTTATTTGAAAGGAAAACATGCTATAAAGCATTTAAGTGGAATTAACCAGTTCATTAGCTGAAGTAAAAATTCATGACAGGTCAACTGTCAGCCTTCAAATGAATGAAGGGTAGCTGAGCTGCTCCCTTGTTGGCATTCCAGAGACCCTATACAGGGCGAAGGCAGAGCTAATGCAGTCAAACGCACACAGAAATCCATTTGGAAAAGCCATTAGCAAATGAAAATTGTTTTTCTGTCAATTAAGATATGAATTATCCAGCCGACATCAGCGGGATCTACTTCTACTAATTTGACTAAAAGGAAAAGTAGTTGCTACACATAAAATCCAATCAATAAACTTTGCCAACAACTGTGTAAGCAAATGGGTTGTGAATATCAAATGGATACGTTTCCTCTGCTCGCACCCTGCTGGTGTTAATCTGAAAGTGACTAATGGTTATGCAAACAGCGATACCTCACTGGTTCAGGGTTTGTGCTGGTTGGTTTTATACGAGCGAAATGTAGATTTTGTTTCCCTTTTTCAGCATCCATACAGTTCTTATCTGAGGACTTGACTTCAATATGCTGTACTATTAATTGCAAACATTTATTTATTTGTTATTAGGAAAGATATTTGGCAAAACTAAATACTACCATGTAATTTTTTTGATGCTTTCTTTGGTGGTTTATGCTGTAATTTTCCTCCCTGCTGCTTATTTTTGTTTCTCTGTGCTCTTGATGTTATTGTCGTGTTAAGTGCTTCATAGAATTTGTCTTTTATTTTAATCCCTGCCGTCTGCACTGTGGAAAAGTGCCACAATGTCATAAAACAGTATTTTGCTTTTTTAAAAATATTTCAGGAGATTCTCAGTCACATTTCTGGATCTTGAGATTTTCCTGCTCGTCGGCTGCCGTCTAACCAGCTTCTCCTCTTCACATACGAGTGAGACTGAAATTTATATTCCGGTGTGATGTTGTGAATGAAGCTAAGTGTCTTGGACGGACGCTCCTGATCGCAAATCAGCTCTGACAGTCGAGAGATAAAGGTAGAGAAGATCTTCCACTGATGCACAGTGCACTGCGGTGTGAGGCTCAATTTACAAAAGACCAGATAAATATTGAGTGAATTCAAAAAGGGCAGTCGGCTTAGAAAGAAACTAATCAGGGATGGCAAACAGGTTCACAGCTTCACATTCAGTATTCTACTCTGCAAAGGCGAAAAAACGCAGAAGGAGTATCATAGCGGGTCAAAAAATGAGTTAAGACCTGAGTTTGATGTTTTGGCGTCTGTTGTACTATATAAAAAAATCATTATGTCATAGAAATGTATAATTCCTGCGAAATCAGCTTTTTAAATTTGCAGCTAAAACCAACCCAACTAGTGAAAGCAAGTGAATAACTAAATAAAGTAGTAGCTAAATCCAATTAAGATAAAATTGAGAAAAAAAAATAAAGGATTAGCAAATCTCAGTGGCTGAAATGCTTCGTAAACCTGTGGAAGTGCAGAGTCAGGTGATAATTCTCTGTGTGTTCGTCGTTACAAGTGACCCCTTTCACATAAACAGTCGACCGTTGTTAATATAAAAATATTGATTATAGCCCCTTTTTATACCCTTCTCTTCTTCACTTCACTGCTTCTGTAGTCACCGCTCTTTATCTTTACAGGGCAGCGTTGCAGTAAGATGGAGTGTAGATTGTTGATGCCGTTGCTTGTTAGAATAAATGTTGTTTTCTTACACATTAACTTTTTATTGTGTTGACTTATGCAGAACAAATTTCCAGACATTTTGGCGGAGGACAAAAAAAAAAAAAAAAAAAAAAAAAAAAGAATCTTGAGATGTGGGTCTGTTTCTGAATGTAAAATACAGTCCCTCAGTGGAACGAATCCCTGCTGGCCTCCTTGTTCCCATTTGCCTGTTGGCAGGATGAATGAGTTAATATGTAGTCATTGTGCAAGCTGGATATACTCACACACGCCGCTCTGATATCCTACATCAATGGGCTATTGCAAGTTAATGACCATCTCTGTGAAGGCCCATTTGCACGAAATATGGACAGTGTAAAAATGAGCTGGGAAAGCAGGTGCTGCTGCCATTGAGTAGCTCATAACCCGACCATATGGTTGTGGAGAATCTCAGTTGGCTGTTCATTCTCACAAAGGCCTGATTATAAAGAAACCCAAAGCCATCCTCCACTGTTGTGAAGACTCTGGATGTTCTAATAAACGTTTTCTCCCCTCATCCCTTTTTCTCTTGAATGAATTTGCATAATCATCTATAGGTAAATGACAGTGTTGAGCTACTGTGTTCCCGACTTCATTTGAATGGAAATGATACCACTTTTTGGTATAAAAGGAAATCGCTGAAGTGATAGCAAACGGATGAGAAATTGTGGTTTTTGTGAATAGTCTTCGACGTAAATGCGATCTATCTCCATCTCTTCGCAGAGTCTTCTTCTGCTCAAGACGGATGAGTGAGTGAGTGACAGCCCCCCCGCAGTCTAACATCCAAAACATTTGGGAACAACATTTTTTTTTTTTATTTCTGGGAATTGTTTGGAGTCAAAGGAGCATAAGACAATAATTAACTGGTCGAAAAAGCCAAGTACCAACACAAAAAATCAAAGTGAACATACACACCGACCGATTTGCATGAAAATGAATGAGAACAAATAACTTCAGCAATAAATAATGAAATAAAAAAAACAAAAAAAAAAACATATTGCTAGAAGATAATGTCAATAAAAATGAAACATGAAATTAAGCTACACAATTAAAGAAAAATAAATAAAATGCAAAAAGACGAGTTGAGCAGACGAGAACATTGACGTCACAGTTAAAAAAAAAAAAAAAAAAAAAAAAATGAAAGAAACAAAAGAAAACACCTGTAAATCAGTAAGGTGCTAGCAATAGATCTCCAAATCCATCATAATCTGTCTTTATTCTCTTGTTCTGTTTTTTAAATTTCCAATAAAAAAATAAATAACATGAAAGTAATTTCAGAATAATGAGGAGTCCCTAGTACAAGATCCGAGGGAGGTGTTTTTCTATTTGATTGACAGCTTCCGATGGTCAAATATTCATGCGACTTAGAGAAACACCATCCAGAGAGACTAGACGTCTAATCTAACAACATTTGCTCCCCGCCTAAACAAATGTTCCTGTGCACATCATTTTTTATCTCCAGGGATTCCTGGTAAAAGAATAAAAATGTTGTTTTTTTTTTTTCTGTCATGTTGCTACAGCAGTAAAATCAAATCAAATGGTCTGTCTATACAAGAAGAGGATAAAAAAACAACCAACAGAAACTTGAATTTTCTGTACAATATTGACCTGCAAAGCACAACGGCTATGATGTAATAAAATATGTAAACATATTTGCTGTTTTTGACACAGTCGTCTGTGACAACAGATAGAATCACACTTGTTCACACTGCAGTAAGTCTTTAGCCTGGATATTTTCTTTTTTAAGATTGCGACAGTTAATTCTCCGCCAGACACAAATTATGATGATGTATTTTTTTTGCCACAGCATCTCAGGAAATGTTAAAAAAAAAAAAAAAAAAAAAAAAAAACTGGACAAAATGAAAATGAAATGAAACTAAAGGAAAATGCTATCAGAGATTTAAAATTCAGAGAAATAACAATGTAGCATTTTGCCTGGTGGATCCACTTTTTCACACTTGAACACCATCGTGAATTTGGATGCCATGCATAGCAGTCCAATCCTTAGCTGAGGCGGGAGGGAGGGAGAGAAGAATATTGAGATACATTACTGTATCACATCCTGCTGAGCACTGCCTAGCCAACCCTGACTGGACATCATCCTTTTACAATAAAAAAAAAACAAACAAACTCCTAGATTCAATAAATGAATAAAAAAAACAAAAAAACAAATTAGAAATTAAAGACAACTTTAAGTACACATATACTTTACCTCATATCGCATCCATGAAAGCTACATTTAATGAAACCATTTGTAATGCGAAATCATGTTTTTGACTTCCAACTCTCCCGACAATCATTATTTCTTGAGGTCCCTCACTTACACAGATGCCAGCACCACATCACATACACCTCACATGCATGCTCAGAATGGCCGAAATGACAGTGATCGTATTTTACAGGGTTACAATGGACAAGGTCATTAGAACTCCAAGGATCACACACCTCTGACAGTCACTTGGGGTCGTGATGTTATTCACACTGCCAAATGTCTCCAGCAGGGACTCCTTAAAAAGGTTCATGTCGAGTCCCGATGAAGTGGTACTGCATTGTCTCTCCGTAATGCTTACAATAGTAAGTGTGCTTCCATAAGCCAAAGTTCTTTTGTAAATGTTTCAGTGACTCAGAAAGTCTTGAGTTCTAAAGAGGTTTCATCCTTTTTTAATCACAGTTGCCAATATGGTACTGTCAAAATGTTTATATCTTTGTTCCAAACAGTTTATTTTTTTATGTGTTGGGAAATGACTTTTGATTTCTATACATAATATTCCTTGTCCTTGTCTTTCGGTCTCTTGCTACTGGCGCTGCCTTTGGCGCTGCTGCTGGGTGTTTTATCCTTCACCACAGCGCCATTGGTTTGCGCAGAGTTGCTGATGTAGTTGCGCGTCTCGTCCACCTGGTAGGAACCCTCGTCCCTGTTCCTGTACTTGTACATGGCGTAGAGGAGGATGAGGATGCAGAGGGCAGCGGCTGAGACAATGCCCACCACCATGCCCGTGGTACTGCTGGATTCCCGGATCACCTCGGAGGCCCCCGGGGGTACTCGCCGCACCACACCGGGCACCGTGGGCAAGGCGGCGGGCACCGTGCGCAGCATGGGCGAGGTTATGAAGGGGCCCCGTGGCTTGGTGCCGTCCAGATCGAAGGACGTGGGCAGGGGCAGCAGGACTATGTCCGGCTGTTGGGGTTTTACCTCGCGGTTGTTCATTTTCCCGGCGGGCAGCTTGGGCGGCGTGTCTGAGGGGACCGCCACAGGAGGCGTGCCACGGAGGTCGGGCAGAGGCAAGGTGGGTGTAGTCCTACCTGCCTCAGAGGCTTTGCTAGGCCTCAAGTCCTTGGCCTCCCACTTGGGCGCGAGGGCTTTGTAGCCGCCTTCATAGGTTGATGTGGTCAAGATCTTATCTGTTACCAGGGAGAAGGTGGTGTAAAAATCTTCATCGTCAGTCGGGGGCAGGCTAGAGTCGAAAGCTTCGCCAGAGCCAAACCCCGAAATCACCATGCCATCATCATCATCATCATCACCATCATCACCACCATCACCATCATCACAATCATCGCTGCCTCGGTCCGACAAGCAAGGTACCCCCGCCTCAGTGGCCATGGCCAAGGATTCTTTGGTGGTCTCAATAATGGTGAGGACGGGGCGGAGGGTTGGGGGAAGGGGGATGAAGGGAGAACGGGTGGATACAGAAGGGATGTCTATGGGGTCCTCGACTAGCACGGGGATGACTAGCTCCCCTCCTGGAAAGTGAGACAGAGAAACAAAACACCAGTCAGAGGGCAGAAAAGTTCTTCCATCAGCAAAAGCTAGCAAACACCAAAAGAACCGGTAACCAAAAAACGTAAAAAAGCAAAGCTCAACGTAAGGAGGAAATGAACTGAAGAGAAACAAAGAAATGAAGAAAACAGAAAATACCGTACCAGTGCAAAAACTATGAAACTCAGAACCAAACAAGACCCAAACTGAAAGAAAACAACAGCCATAAATAAAGTATACATTGCATCAAAAGGCTTTGAGGGATGCACAAGGGTGAGCCACATTAAACTGACTCCACATATTAACTCCTAAATGTCCTAAATGTTCTCAGATAGCGGTATGCTTTATCACGACTACACTATAAACTAGTTATCATGTGTTCTATGTGTTGCATGTATACTCATAATTTATCATGACTGTATGTAAAAAGTGTGAGTTATGTGTATATGCCACATAAATTGTAGCATCTATGAGATAAGGCTGTATATTTTTCCACTTAAATGACTAGGTTCAGGCTTTTAAGAGGCTTGTTTCATTTAACTTCAAGTGTAAATCCTTTTTTAGTCCGTTCAAAAAAAATGTGTTCTGTGGATACAAAGAAGCAGAAGGTATTAGCATTTGTTTGCAATTCAAGTGCAAGCCAGTGGGCCTGAAAGCAAGTTAACCAAGTCTGAAATGAGAAACTGTTTGTAAGGTGTTTCATATTGCTGCTCAAAGAAGCGCTTTTTAACCCCGCTGACCTACACGGGCAAACAAATACTAACAGCTCCTGCATTATAAAGCTTTAAAAAAAAAACCGACTGAAAACAAATACAAGGAAAAGATTTAAAAAAAAAAACCTGCTGTACAGGATGTTTATGGACTGGAGGTACTGAACATATCGATCATATGAGCCTCTTAAAAACCAGAACTGAACTCTGTGTCACATACTGATATACAAAAGAAAACTGTGCCGCACACAAGTTGTTGTCATGGAAAAACTGAGGGGACTTTCTCTCCTCAGCACTAGTGGGCTCCCCTATTTGCCCTAGCCTCTTGCCTTTTGACCCCTACAGTTACCACAATGGCACAAAGTCACCTGGCAGTTCAATTCCACCTGAATGTTTGCTGATTTGTACTGTTTGGTGGGAGAATCCAGCTCGTAACAGCTTGTGTTCTCCGTTTTTTAATGTTATTCTATGATTTCAAAGCATGTACAGTGTTAAAACTTAAGGACTTAGGGACTTAAATACATTCCTGCATCCACCTATTTCTAATAAACCCATTTTGGAGCAGTTAACGGTGGATGCTTTATTGGTTAAACCTGTCGTTTGACTACTACAAAGAGTTAGAAACATTCAGATGTCTATTGAAGCTGCTTATCCTCTTGCCAAAGTGGCTTGTTTGTACATTGCAAAGGCTCACAAACAGGGCACTATAAAGAGATGCAAACCTTTTGGAACAATAAAGAAAAAAAAAAAGAACACAACAGAAATGAAGGAAACAAAAATAATAATTAAGGCATTGCAAAAAGAGTTCAGAGTTAGAGCAAACATTGTAAAAAAAACATTCACAAAGTAAAGCCACAGATAGAGCTATCCAGAAAGGGATTAGTAACAAGTAAGTAGAAGAAAAAACAGGTAAAAACAAAGTCAGCTCGGAAAATCATAAAAGCCTACAAAAAAAAAAAAAAAACAGTTTTCAAAAGGAAGAAAGCATACCATCAGTTTTGTCAACTTACATCAACAAATTGCCCGCATGATTTTGGCAGGAAGAAAAAAAATTTACAAAAGAAAGTTGTGTAAGAATGCCTTTGGACAAGTTAGGTTAGTTTCTTTTTAACAATTTCTGATTAATTAGTATATATTTCTCTTTTTAGACAGGATGGTACAGGGAGGCAACAACACATACATCCACACATCATGACATGAAAAATAATCTTCACCATTCTGTTCAGGATAATTTTTTTTTTGTTTTTTTTTTTTGTTCTTTTAATAAGTATTTAGTTTTGTATAAAAAAGAAAACTGTATATCTATAATTCTTGCTTCGATAGATAAGTCTCTCCATAAATATCTACAGCCTGATTAGATGACTCTTTTTTTTTTTTTCTTTTTTTTTTTTTTTTTGCTCGACTTTAACTTGTTCATTAGTTATGAACAAATATGGATGACTGTACATATCTTAGAATCTCTACGTAAAGGATTTGGGAGGAGGGAGTGTGAGACGGGGGTGGGACCTATGAACATACTAGGAAGGAAATGACATAGATGGGGGTGAACGTGTACATCAGTTGCCATGTCCATGTAAAGGCGGCACGAAGCGGTCGGGCGGCATTAGAGCTTTTGGCTGTAAGGAAGGGATGGGGATATACAAACAATGAGCATATACATGCCCATCTACAAAAGAGAACAGCACTCTCAACACTGACAGTTTTACAAACCCTAAGCTGCAACTTCTTTTGCCATGCACGAAAATTAATCGACTCATTCACTGATTAAATCCAAATTTCAATCAGAGATAGCTATCATGTAACAGGAAGATATTAGAGATCAGCATTTGAAACAGTTTGGAACAGTTTTCACATATAGTGGCGAGGGTCTACTTTGGAGGTGTCTTCTCTTTTTTCTCTATGAGACCTTGAATTTGAACATCCAATACAGCTGCTGCGGTTTTGATACCCAATCTTAAAAAACCATATGTCGTTTGTGGCATGGTAATTAATTCATAGAGAAAAGAGGAAGTCTCTTTCTAATTAGGGAAAAAAAATCATCAAAACATTGGCAATAATAATTCTTAGCAAATTGGCAGATATTTAAAATTTGAACATTTTCAGAAAGAAACAGAGATACACATATATGTATATTAACATATATGTACAAAAGACAAAAATAAAAAACAGATTAGCAAGCAAGAAAGAAAGGCATTAAATTTCTCACACTACCAAAGATGAACAACCAGAAAGCACACACTGAGGCAGACAAAGAGAGGGGGGGACAGTTTATAGGCAAAATGTCACCACCTTCATTTAACTAATAATAACCACTTTATTATTAGTTACTTCAATACATTTCTCTTGTTAGTATTTTAAAACACAGGACAGGGCGTGCAATCTGGATGTACGTCAGAGAAGAGAGGTAAATCAGACATGGTTTCGTTTTGGATTTTAGTTTCACTATAAGAAGTTGGGTTAATGCATGCTTAAGTAAGTTGCATTTAGGGAGAGTAATATACAATAACAATACAGCAAGCCAGGGTCAGGTAGGGGGGAGGGGCTTAAGAGGGGAGGGGGGTGGGTGGGGGGGGGGTTTCAAAGGTCAGTAAAAGGTCACTGCCACCAAGGGCTGTGGGATATTTTCTCAGGCAAAGAAACCATTCATCAGCAGTTAATAAGGGAAGAAGGTGCACCATGGGTGATATATAACCAACATTATGTGGCATTTAAGCCCACCGCATTCGCTAATTAATCAAAGTGGGACAAGTAGACTGATAATTAATGAGCTACTTTTTCTTAAATGTTTAGATCCCTTGTGTTATGTGCATAACCAACAGCCTTCGTTTGACAGATAACACTGCGTTTGGGGAAGGAGTTCCACAAGAGGGCACAGGGTGGTGAGTTTATTTCTGACTGCGGTGAGTTTTAAGGAGATGTGAGAGGTGCATTTGTCTTCAGATATCAGGTTTTGGTTTTTCCTCTGCAGGCTGGCTGCAGATACCTCATTCATTAAGCAGAACTGGGTCTAAGAGTTAAGCGTTATTGAGGAAATATGGCATCTGTCATGCTGTATTGACTGTGTGTTATCAACGCTGACGTCTTAAATATGAATTTCCTGACGGTCCAGCCGTGCTCCGGAGAATGCGGTAATGTCTGACATAACGTGGAGTGGATTTCTACTGTATGTCTGTAGTGTGTGATCTACTTGTCCACTGAGAGCTGCTGCTCATGCTAAACTGCTGTGATAATATTCCAGTGACAGAGCCAAACCCCTTTTCCTGTTAAACAAACTATACCAGCACAGAGTAAGTGATTCTATTCGAGGCGTTATTTATCTAACTCTGCCCTTGTTGTCTTGGCCTTGTTTGCATCTTTTTACTCCATTCTTGGATAACAGCTTCCGTCAACTGTTAGCTTTGCGCTATATCAACAAAACACTTGACTGGGAGGGAAAACGCTGCAGTTAAGGGTCTACAGTAAAGTCAGTGCAGGGGACCTTGACGTTTCAGTAAACACTTTAATCCTGTGTAAGCTCTTGCACAAGCGTTGCACATCTTGCTGCATTTCTGAGGCAGACAAACACTGCAGTTTCTAATGGGTTTGCTTAACCAGATTGCGTTTGTTTTCCGCACTCGTCGAGATGGATGGGGATTTTATTCTAAGCCTCTGCCTCCCTGGCAAATAATTGCCCATTGCTCTAGACTTACAACTAGTTACGCAGTTTTCTTTCTTTTTAAGCAAAAGGGAGTCAGGTCTAAGTGTTTCTTTGCGCTACTGCCTACTGACTAGCCTTTGCATCAATAAGACTCTTTTAACCATAAAATCAAGAGCATGTAACAAACTGAATTTTATAACTATTCCCCTTTTCATCATCCCTGGAAAGAAAGACACTTACACTATCTGCTGCATGCCTTTGCTGGCTTTTGAAGAGGAATTAAGTAAATGTAGTTACTACTAAATAGCTGGTTGACTGACTACCTCAGCAGCTTGGAGGCTTCAGATGCAGAAATCTCAGAGCAGCAGTTTCTCTTCGCTTTCCTCCACTCCCCCCCTCTCTCTCTCTTTTTTCCCTCTCTTCTCTCTCCTGGCCTGATCCCCGTGTTCATCCAGCGTTTGCTGAGGCTTCCGAATGGAGATGAATCCTGACGTTGTGTCAGGGATTTGACGGCGCTACACCATAAAAGCGGAAAGCTGGTGCACCAGCACCAACCATGGATGAACTGAGTCAATGGGATTTCGATGCTGCAAATTGTGGGTGAGTCAGTAGTTTGGGGCCCTGAAATCCCATTGTGGATGTGTGCATTGTGCCCAGAGACCTGCTGTAGCAGATTCATTCACCTCTACCCACTACAGGTAGGGAGCTGATTACCACAGAGCCAGCAACACACAGACTCCCAGCGTGGACATATTTAAAGGGACATGCCAGAGATTACATTGGTGCATGTTTCTAGAAAGCTCAGCCATTGCAAACTTTCTAGAAACATGTACCTTTAAAAGCTCACTTTAGCTTGCCATTAAATTATCTTATCTAGCCTGTGCACACCCCTGCCAAGGGAAGTCAAATTTTTCACTGATGGCTGTTCATTACATCCTAGAAGTTGAATGAAGTTCTGTTTACAACTCCAGCAGGCGGAGAGGTCTACCCTGTAAGGGTGCATAAACCAGCTCTGGCTGGAGGAAGAGCTCTCTTCCAGGGATGTCCCGAAGCCACAGTGCATGGCAGATAGCTCTTAATCCGTCATCATGTGGCTGGGCGCAGTCTGGCGTATTAAATTGGCATCTCCAGCAAGCGTGGCGACTCGCCCCTGTCAGCCGGTCGATTTGCTGTACAGCCATTAGGCTGCACCTCTGCACTTGGCGGACATGTGTCAGCTGAATAACCTTTAAACTGATCTGAGGCCTGTGTTGAAGTGACAGCCAGCCCGATGGGGCTTGACGGAAGCCATAGCTGACGCCACAAGGAAAGCCAATGATCCATCCCTGTCATACTTCCTTCTGTACCCCACACGTGTTTGGGCTCTTCATATACAGCAATGACGGAATCACATTATTATTATTATTACACTGATGCTTCCAATCTAATATTAATTTGAGCCACACACTCGCTACTTTACCCACCCAAGGCCAATGAGATGAGACATCTATAAAGATGCTACATTTGCTTGATTTGTGATGCACCTCATCAAAGGCTGATAGGGTAACTGTGCAACTCCTTTTATTAAATACACAACCTTTTTATGATCTATTTGACTATCACATAGTTTTATTGTGGGAGGCTGTCCTCTCTAGAAAAATGACAGCATTAGTTGTTTGTACAAAAAGCTTAAAACAACCTACCTGTATGTTTATGATCAGTAGCAACGCAGGAAGTAGTCTGACATTCTTAAAGCGAAGTAAAAAGTAAGAGTGTGGAGGATGAGGTACATCATCTCCTACCAACAATCAATGTTGGTTTGCTTTAAGCATGACAACAATCTTCCCCTAACTTTAAACTGGCATTAATTGATTAATGTATAATGTATAATCACCATATAAAGTTTATATGGCAACACAGAGCAACTTAAGCATTTGGAGTTGTGTTTCTGGCCACCTGGCAAATACAAGTCTTATATTCAGTCCTCCTTTAAGCTCTGTTTTGGTTTCCACCAACTCCTTGTCTTATTCAATAGCGACTCCCTATCCCTGTCTGTCTTCTGTTTGGAGCTGGGCAGGTATATCTATGTGAGTGAACCAAAACAGTTGCCGGCTGTAACGCCAAAACAGTTTCCTGAAAGACACTAAAATGCTTTGTAGAGCTGATGTGAACTGCAGAGTTGGGTGACAATTCTCTGTAGGGTATATGAGTGAATCTTTTCATATTACACCTACTTTTGAACCATTGTTAATATAAAAATATTGATTAGAGCACTGTTAGCTAGTTTCCAAAACGTAACCTAAACTTAAACTTGGGGGTGATAGGTTAGAAAATGTTCCTATGGGTTGTTGTGGAAGGCCTTGAACATTTATGTAAGAGGACTTTATGTTCGTACATGTTACAGACATTTTATATATTGTACCTTTATCATAGCAGACCTTTTGACTTGACTTATGCAGGTGTAACTAATAACAATAATGACGGCTCAGTTCCATTTAGGATTTACAGGATTGTCTCTCTGACACGGCAACTGTACAGTAAAGGGAGCAAACACGTCATTGATGTTATTAGTTACACTTATTCTTTCCCAGCTATGACAGGTCAAAATACCTGCTGTGACAAAGATCTGTAATTAGTCATTCAGGCATTTTTATCACATCTATTCTGTTTAGTCTTATTAAAAGGTAAACTCTTTACATGTGTTTATCCTGAGTCTAAATAAAAACCATTTTTGTCATCAGGTCTAACTAATATTAATGTCTTGGAGGATTTTAGGAACTTGTAGGTACTGCATGTACAAATCAAACATTCAGATTTGCATTTGTGAATTTATGAAAATCATTTGCATCAATTACTACAATATAATTACATATTAATCACAGAATTGCTCTGATTACATGGTAATGACAAGCTGCAACACTGTTAATCACTGTGAAATTAAATCATAAATTGACTTGGCGTTTGCTGTTCTCCAAACTGAGGATCTCTTATTTTTTTTTAACCAGTGATATTAAGGTAGTAGCTTATACCAGCTACTGTTCATTTAACCAAGAGTTAGTCAAGAATCCCACTGCACACTCCTTATTTGCTCTCTTGTGGAACTCACACGGGATAAAGGGTAAAGGTAAGGTTTAACAGTTTTTTATAAAAAACATACAGACAAGACAACCATGAGACGACCACATACAGCAGACAAGACAGGCTGTTTGGCAGACACAGACGGAGCTTTGACAGAGACATCAGGCACAAGCACAAACACAAGACGCCTCCGAGGGAGGAGCTGCCGCGGGGAACAGCGGTGGTGCAGGCCCACCGCTGTAGCCCCGAACACACACTGACATGTAGTAGAAGCCAGCTGGGGGTTAGCCTGAGACTTATGGGTGGAGAAGAAGCAGCACACAAAATGAATGCCAATCATATCCATGCAGAAGCAGGGGAGTGGGGGGAGAGGACTAATCGTTAGTCTATAGAGCTGCAGTACAGTCCAGTACAGTGTGCATGCCACAAATGCCTTCTACTTGGAGCAACAGATAGAATAGAAAAACAGATATACTTTGTGGCAATAAAAGTCTTTTTATGCCATCTGCATTCAAACAGACATGTATATGCAGAAAGGCGAAAAGAAAGAAGGTGAGTCAGGATGGGGGGGAGGGTGGGTGGGGGGGGGGGGGTGGGGGGTTAAACGCTCGGGAGGGGAGACAAGGAGTCATTCTTTCACACACAACTTTCTTGAGACAGAATGGAGTTGCCTGCACAAGGCCAAAAAAAGGATGATGGCAAGAAAAGATTTTGTTGCCGTTCATTTCCCTATGTTGTATCGAAAATGGGGGGAGGATGTTTCTTTAGAAGCCATATGGCACAAAAAAAAATAATAAAAATAAATAAATAAACACAAACTTGATGAGTAGGAGAACTTTGAATTTTCCAACCACCAAAAGTTCATGCGGCACAAGATGAGGCAAAAACGGGAGGAGCGGCTCTATCCTTGCTTGGAGGATGGACGACGGATGATGAGGAGGACACCAAAGAAAAGGAAAAACAACAACGACAACGAAACAAGAAAAATAAAATCAGCCCCAGTTTCCCCTCCCCTCATACTCAACCCACCCGAGCCCCAAAGTAAAGCGAAAAAACAAAAGCTCAAATCTTAAGCAACCCAGCAGCTGGGTCCAAATCGATACAGAAGAGAGATGTTCATATGTGCATCACAGGAGAAATAAAAACCAAACAAAATGCAACAGAAAAGAAACCAAACCAACATCATGTCATGCAACTGTTCATACGACTGGAAGCGGGGCAAGGAATGAGGATATGAATTTCTGTGTCAACATGGTGAAATGTACAGTACAGGTATGTATGAGTGTGTATGACTACATATGTTGCCACTATATGAGGGGAGGGTACCATGTTCTCTTTAATACTTAGTAAAAACTTCTTACATTACACTTTGTTGCATTCCCACTTTTGAGAATACTTGGGTTTGAGGTTTTAAGTCTCAGGAAATTTAAAAAAAACAAAAAACCAACAAAAAAAAACACAAGCTGTAAAAATTTGTCCATTCAATTTCAATAATCTCTGACTTAAGAAAGCAACTCATGCTTATAGATAAAGAACCTAAATACTGCATGAAGGCACAGAGAAAATAGCTTTCTCTTCACATCAAAAAGCCATAAGCACAAGGACCTAAATGTGGCCATAATTTCAAGGAATAAAAAACTATTACAGTGTGATAAGGCTTCAGAGTAAATTAGTTCCTTTCACAGATTGGGGAAAATGGTTAAAATTACTAGCTGAGTATCTCCTAAACTGCACGGAGACACCTCATTTCTGAAAGGAATAAATAAATGCCCGATTATCTGTTATGTTCTCTGAGCACAGATAAAATGAAAGGGCAATGCATTGTTTCAACTTAGGCGTATTATTAGCTGTGAAAAGTGGACATATGCTTGGTGCTAAGCTGAGCCATATTTAGCCAGATTAACGCGGCATCAATTAGTCTGCTGTGATGGCGTTTTGAAGGACAGTGAAGCAATCAAATAGCCTGAGCTGTTAATGATTTCCAGAGTGCCTAAGGGGAGACGCTTTTTACATACTGAGCCAGTTTCAATAGCGCTCACTGTCTCCTGGTTTACTCCATACCATTAGGACACATGCCAACTGCTCATGGGCAGAAGTGTGATTGACAGCTGCTTATTTAAAAGTCGTCCAAACCCAAGTCGCCTCAAAATAACCACCCCTTTTAAATCTGCGGTTGTATTTCCAGCTCTGTCTTTATTTCTCAAAACCACTGAGTGGATGTCTCATCACTTTGATCTAATCACAAAGTGATACGTGTGTGTGTTTGTGTGTGTGTGTGTGTGTGTGTGTTTGTGTATGTGTGTGTAAAGGGAGGAGGGAAAAGAGACGATGCGCACAGAAATTCGAGGATATCTGTTCTCTATTAGAATGTTTCAGGTAAGGCAAGCCTCCGACGAAGGAAACAGAGGTACAAACAAGAGAAGAAGAAGAAGGTAGGAGAAGGGAGGAAGAGGCTCTGTTGCAGTTAGTCTGCTACATATCACAGTATCTATGCTGAAAGCATCTTTGTTCTCGAAAGAATCTCAAAATGTATCCTCTGTCAAAAGAGACGCACACACACGCACAGCAAGAGGAAATCAACCATGTACAGGACAGATACATTTTGAAGCATCAGTGCGGGCGACATGGGGCTTGATACTAATTTCGTACTTTGTTAAGTAAAGTTTTGCTCTCGACTGAATGCTGAGAGAACAAAATTAGTATCAACGCTTCATCATGTCAGCAACCAGTGGCCCCATAGCTAAGTGTAACTTGTTTTTTTTTTTTTTTTAGATGAAAGGTATGAGCTTTAACTACAATGGCTGTCAGAATAGTCCTGACTAGAAGCTGTATGCATTTAGTTATTAACAGTTTAAACTGGGACTTCCTATAGTGAGCATGCTAAGGATATAGCAACTTAAATCTTACTGCTTTCATCCATCTCCAAAGAGTTCTTTAAACTTTAGATATACACTGAGAACCCCTCGCACAAGTGTATATTTCTCATGTAGGCTACTTTTTTTCGGAGGGCTTTTTGAAGTTACACTTGAAGCTCCCATGGGACATGATGCTAAGAGGAGAGGCTCCTCGGTAGCAAATCAAAGAAAGATAAGGAGAAATAGACCAGGTTCTGAGCAAGCACAACTCAACACACCCATCCCACCTGCATGTCCGGAGTCACACTCTTCCAGGTCCTCGTCGTCGCTGGAGCACTCCGCCGATGAAACAATGTCATCTGTCGTCTATGGAGAAAGAAACACGTACACACACACACCCACACACACACAGACACACACACACACACACACACAGAAATATATGGTTAGGCCTGGGGCATTAAAGTGAGTGCTCAACTTGCACACAGCCATTCCATTCAAGGATATCTCTGCACACACAGACCTCTCCGCCTGTCCTTCGGCTTCCATATATCACTTGGAGTCAATCATATTTCACAGTGTTTATCATTCTTCACTTTATGTGCTTTCCACCTCCGCAGATAATTGTTTTCCTTCACCCACCGCACTCTGCCTCCGATTATTTATCGCCTCTCTCCTCCTCCGTCGTCCACAATCAATGGCCTCACCAAGCCCTCACAGATCAACACCGTCCCGGCTTCTGATTTGTGCTAAAGGGTGCGGAGGGAGGGAGGGAGGGAGGGGAGGGGATGGGGCAGCAGACTTGCTAGCTACACGCGGAGCAGCGATGGATTATCTGCACCCACCAGTTCCCACAATTCTGATTTATCCCCTCGACCCCCCCCCCCCCCCCCTCCCCCCCTCCTTCCTCTTTTTCGGGTTGACCCATGGAGGACAGAGGGGGGAGGTTGTATTTCAGCAGTGGTGCGCTGGGCAGCCGGCGTTTATTAGAATGAATCAGCGGGGCGATAAAATAAGCCCTGTCACCGAGCAGGGTTATGAAATCAGAGTGCTGATTGAGTTTTCCAGTTCTGGCCGAGGGTGTGAGGCTCTAAATATCATTGAGTTTGACAGACTAATGAAACGCGCCCCCGTGCTTGTGCTGCTGCTTTCAACAGGGCCTAAAGAAAGCTGCCCACCTCTACCATATGCATACACATGCTGATGTACCAACATGCACGTTGGCCACACTCCTCACAGTGAGAAAGTAGATTTTTCAGCGTATATTGCTAATGTGTGGTGTGATTAGTTGTGATGGGGTGTGCTATTTTCTATATCAGTACATTTGATAATATGTTAATGCGTGTTTGTGTAAGTGTACATAATGCACCACATTATCGACTGTACTCCAACATGAGGAGGCAAAAAAAAAAAAAAAAAAAACCAAGCAAGAGGGGAGGCTCTAAACTAAATTGCTGTAAAATATGGCCCCTTGGTAAACATGACATTATTTATTGAAGCCACATTACAGGCGTAAAAGTCTTGGTTATTGCTGAAAGAGGGTTATTGCTTGTTATTATGATAGCAGCAGATGTGGGAGGCAGGGACATACACACAGAGAGAGAAAGACAGAGATGAAAAACCAGAGCCACTTCAAAGTCTGTTCCAGCAATTTCAGCCCAAGACCATCACACCATAACCCGGCATCAACTGAAAAACACTGCCTTTCTCTTGTCCATTCATGCTGCATTTCTCTGCATCTTATGCCTACAGCATCTCAGCACAGAGCAAATATTTACACAGCCTTGGATGCAGTAGCTTGGCGGAGCCCAGAACACAAGCATCTATGATCTCAGAATACAAAATTTAGCGGAATAACGAATTATCATACTAGCGAGCCTGCTAATATTCTAATTAAAAACATGTTTTGTCATGTACAAGACACAGAGAGACTAGCAGTCTGGACTACTGTGATGCTCTTCTATCTGGTCTACCCCAAAAAAAGTTATAAAACTGCAACAGCTGATTCAGAACTCTGCGGCCCGAGTGCTGACCGGGACCAGAAGGAGAGAACACCTGTTTTAACGTCCTTACACTGGTTGCCTGTCAGTTTCCATATTGATTTTAAAATGATTTCACTTGTTTTTAAAGCATTTCATGGCCTTGCACCGGCGTATACTGTATGTCTCACATGGTTCCAGTGTATGAACCAGTACGGCCCCTCAGGTTGTCTGGCACGAGTCTGTTAGTTGTTTCAAAGTGCAGGATTAAAACCTTTGGTGAGGCAGCTTTTAGTTTATATGCTCGGAGCTGCTGGAACAGTCTGACTGAGGATCTGAGAGCACTTGAAACTTAAAACCTACCTCTTCAGCCTGGCTTTTGATTAAGAATGGTTTGTCAACATTATTTACTTTATTTTATTCACTTATTTTATTGTAATTATGTTGTAAAATGTTATTCTATCTTATTGTATCTGTTATTCTATTATTATTAAAATTATAATATATTTTTTATCCCTCTTATCGATTTTATGTCCCTGATTTGTTTTGTCTTTTTAATCTGTTTTATCTAGTTTTTGTTTCACTCTATTCTACTTGATCTAATTACTGTTATTAGAGCCCTTGAAATATATTACATTTTCATCATTTTTAATTTCTTATTTTTCTTGCATTGGTCTCAAATTGTTTTTTTTTTTGGTCTTTTTTGTTGTTTTTCTACGGTCTACACTTGTTTTGTCTTATTATAGGCTTGTCAGTCATCTGTGAAGCACTTTGAACTGCGCTAACCTGTATGAAAGGAGCTATACAAAAGAAAGTTTGATTGATTAAATGATTGTTTTGGAACAACAATGATTCACCTGCCAACAATCTCACAAGGCCGCTCCTGGTAACATTTCTGTAATACTTCCTACACTCAAGTTCAAGTCCTGCTTGAAAGGCTATCACATAAAAGGCAGAACAAGCTCTAAAGTACACAAAGATATTGAAAAGTGTACCACCGACTCGAGAGCGCTGTAATAAATATGAAATTCAATTTATTTCTAATGTATAAAGAAAATTAAATCCGTTGAATAAACCATGAAATACTGTAATGAGACCAATTTAAGTTGTAACGGAGATTCTTCTTATGTCACGTCAGACTATCCAAATGCACTTTCATTTATTTTATTCCCTTTGAGGCAAAGGAAAACTGCATTAATCAGTCTCCTAAAATTCATATCACCTGCTTACAGTGTAATTGCTGCAGGAATTAAATGAGTCACTACCTCCGTTACATCTTGTAATGTTCAACTTGGGTGCTGTCAGACTGAAGGCTAAACAATAGGCGGGAGAATCCTGTCTACTAAATGATAATATTAATGAAAATTAAAATTATTAGGGAATCTACAGGTTTGATATGAAATCGGTGAAAAGCAGGAGTGAGCTTTCCTCATGATCACGATGGTCATTAATCGGGCCACTGAGATTAATAGTCACTGCAAACTGCAAAAGAAGTTTTCAAATCCATCACTTGATATCATCGTATTCCAACCACTAAACGGAAATGTACGTTTGATTATAATAAAGCCGTCCCTTATTAATTAGATGACGCTTGCAGTGTTACATATTCCACGCCTGAGAAGGAATTTCCTACACGGACTGACATTGCTATGACAGGGTTAAAGATGGCGTCTGGCAGGCCAATCAATGTAATAACGGTCAAATAGTGTGACTTTGAGCCCCAAGGTTAGCCTCATCACACTTGTTTGTGATCTCTGTGCTCTCTTGACTCGTCAGCGCACGCAGGCCGAAGCTGTGTGCAGGCGCTGCAGAAATCCTGCGACGAGAAAATCATTAAGCACTTCATCTTTGAGCCTATCCACATTAATGAGGAGGACCGACTGCCTCGGCTCGTGTATTGTAAAGGTTGCATTTAAATGGTAGAAGGACACACTCCAGTCAATGTATTCACTTTCTATTTGATTGAAAATTGTCTACAGACTCCGAGTATGAGACCCTCTCATCTAGGCGACTTTGATTCCACTCTGAGAAATTGAAGAGGGGCTTTTGAAGTGTGATGTTTGACATTTGTAGATCCACTAGATGTGCGCCTGATTCATTTTCATAAACATATGATGTATCTCTGCCCGTCACAATGGTTCAGATTGAAGTGCTTCTCGTGGAGGGCTTAGGGTGCCATTTTTCCGCATTTGGGCTAATGCAGAACCAATGAAGTGACACACAAAGCTCACAGTCTTCTCTCAGTCGACCAGAGACGTCGATAACATATGGCGTGAGGCTAGATGCTGTAAATGCAAAGGGAGCTCATGAAGCGGAAAAAGGCATAGACTGCATGTGTGTGCAGTGATGGGAGCCTACAGCAGGGTATAGCATAATGATGCGGTTGGCCAGCGGGACTACAAAAACTGATTTCACAGCTGGGGAAATCCAATTCTGTGTCTAAATCTCCATAACATAGAGTGGGATATATTTTGGCAGCAAAGTGATTTCGTTTTTGCCGTAATTATTCTCAACAAACATTCTCGTCATTTTTAAGAGAGTCTGGGTGGTGGGATTTACAGGCCGGTTTGTTGTGTGTGTGGGAAGCTTTAATATGCGTGCATATGCCTTCTACTTTCTGTGTGTGAAGAAAGCGTATCAGGCACGATGATTTCAGTACATAAAAACTCACAGGCTATGTGCATCATGCCTGATTATCCTGATTACCCTGCCTTCAAGTGATGCTCAAATTCCTAACTCGACAAACACCACAGACAAATCAATAGCCAGACTTCATTAAAACAGCATTTACCTCTGACCACTTCAGCACATCAACTAAAAGGATCACACCGGTGATCGATAAAGATAGACAGCCTCCTTAGGAGATGAGTCTCAAAATACACAGCTTTTAGTTTCACAACTGATGGCACCGACACAAACAAAAGGTAGATGCTGTGCGAAGACGCCGGCCCGTCTCTGTTTCGACAAAGCTTCTCCAAGTTTAATCAAGGATTCTGGACTGACTACTGTGAATCAGCCAGCAGCAGTCCAGGGAACATTAACAAGCAAAGCTGCAACTACCTCAGCAACTGAATGGAGTGCATGCTAGATCACCAGTCAGGCCTGACCTCAGACTGAACAGAGGCTGTGTGATTGATTAACAATAAACTTGAAGCCTGGGACACCAACTCCTTTTTTATTAAAAACCTTTTCACCGCAGAAAAAAAAAAAACCCCACTGTCTGTCTAGAAGAGATTTATACATTTGATTTCATAAACACTTTTATTATTATTTTATGACAATGCGACAGAGTAGTGTAGAATGAAAACCAAATAATATGAGACCAGAATTCATGTGTGTTCTCAGTTTCCTGTTTAAAGTATATGTTCACATTTAACCAAGTCTGTCCTAACATAACATTATCATGTCTATATGTATAGTACATTGAAACAGTTTTGTTGGTTGCTGTTGGTTCCTAAAGTGCAAAAATAAATGCATAGTTCACCCATAGCTCATTTAAGGCCTCATCTGTCTGAGTTAGAGAAATAAAATGGGTATTTTTTAGTCTTTTTAGTATGAAGTTACCTCTTTGTGTCTGGAAGATATCCATTTTATTTGACTAACCGACAGCTGAAGCCTTCAGCTGAACTTCAGACTGCACTGTATTTTTGCCTTTTTACAATTTTGTCCCCCATCTATTACATCAGAATCACATTAAGAAAGGATCTTTTTGGGGGAACATTTACAGCTACCACAAACTGTGCGTGTGGGAGTTGTTTTAAGATAGACTTCTGAAATGTGAACCTATTCTTCAATTCTCGGCATATTCATAACATTTTTACCAGGTGAGTAGGAAATCTGTCTTCATAAGCTATTAGTGCCAGAGAAAAAAAAAAAGAAAAAAAAACTTTAAACATCTATCCCTGCTCCCTTCTAGTCATATTAGTAGCAGCAGCAGCAGCAGTTGCACTGCAGGCTGCTACGCTCTGCTACATCAAGCAGATAAATGCAACCGGTGTCTGACAGATTTCTTCCTCGGCCAAATAAAATCCACCATTCAATGTAGCCGAGCCACACTTTCCACACTTTTGAAGTTTTTTTTTTTAGCAGAGCACAGTCCAGCTAGTTCAAACAGAAAGAATAGAAACTGAAAAGAGATATGATGAATTTGCTTTTTGATGTTTGTATTTCATTGTAAAACAATGCTTTTCAATGCTTAACTAGCAAGATACTTTGTACTTACAGGTGCAAAAGTGCATTCACACTCCGTCTTCACACCTGTGCCTAATAATAAACATGACTGAACTCTGGAGATCTGCATACTAAACCCTCACTACTTGCCATTTACAGCACACTGTGTGTCTTTTTTTAAGTTAAATGAGATATTGCACACAAGCCAATTTTAGAAACAATATCATATATTAAACTTATTTTTCTAGAGTTTAACAATTATCTCAAAATATACCATGATTTAACGGTGTGCTGACAGCCACCATCTGAGGGTCACGCTAATTAAAACGGTGAATGTTGGGAATAAAACTCCTCAAATACATGGATGGTAACAGGAGCAGCTGCTGCATCTGCGGCTGTGACTACAGTCGAATATTCTGCTGAGCATGACGGTGATTTGATCGGTCACATCAAAGCAAAGGCTTGTGCTTGGCAGCGGCAAAGAAAGACATAATGTACTCGACCACTGTCTATAGTTTTCCCCTGGGTCAGTAAAAGCAGTATAAAGGCTAAAACACAGCCATGGCCCCGGGGTTACAAACATGACATGAAATATGAGCATGAACAGTGCTGCATCTTGGAGGCGAAGGGAATCCAAGCACACATGCTTAAGTACAGTACATTGAGTCATATCATCAGGGAGGTTGCTCCTCAATACACAACCCCCCCCCCCCCCCCCCCTCGTCTTATCATAATAAATGACCTTCACATATTTTTCTGGCCAGAGGGTGAAGGAAACACTGAGAAACAAAGCCTTTTGAGAATGAGGGAAGAGACACAACATTATAGACCCGCATTACAACACCACTATCAAACCCAATTTTCTTTATTTATAATGTCAGAGTGCCCAATGGCTAAAGCTGATTTTTTTTTTTGTACTGATGGGAATAAACCCCAAACAAATCAATTTTCCTCGAGCGCCTCATCCTGGCAGTCAGTTGCCACGGATATCCAATGTGGTTGCATGTTAAGAGATCAAAGTGACGACGTAGAGGCAAGGGCAAATCAAAGACATGGATTTCAAAGCAACTTCTTATTTCCTGAGGTGCTCCTTGGTCACCTTGGACATATATATATATATATATTTCACACACGTTAGATGGGAGTACATACAGTAGACTATTTTTCAGGATGAGAAATGGCGCAGAAAGTGACAGAAATCAGAGGTCAGACGGACTCTCCCGTTCCCATCTCCTCTTTCTCGCTATCTCGCTAGTCCCCGTTCCTCCACTCCACCAACCCTCGTACCAAAATAAGATAGTCATCTCCATGGCGGAAGCTTTGCCTTTCTATTGACGTCTGTCTGATGTGCGTGTTATCATGTCCGATCTGGGCTTTGACAGGCCGACAAGGGAGAGGCTTGTATTACAAGGGGAATCAATGGCAGTAGGCCATATCCCTATCAATAGGCTGCCACAACTCTTTTTGCTCATGCTCCCCGTTCTGTGACAGATAAGATGCTTTATCAGGAAAAAAAACGGGGGGGGTGGGGGGCTGGGGTGAAGGGATGGGGGATGGAAATGGCAGCACACACAGCGGTGATTCTAATAAAACATTTGATCATGATGTTTAATCTTCATTAGTAACAGTATTGTTGAGAGATGCAAGCAAACTCAAGACTGGAAGTCACACTGTTAACCTTCTCCTTCAATATAGTGGATAAATTACAATGAAATGAGCTCCAGGATCAACTTGTGGGGCCAAAGCCACATGCTAAATGAATTCCTAGATCAAATATTGATATTTTGAAGCACCCTCGGTGGGCCTTTCTTAGTGGCCTCCTGTAGTCAGCACATTTTTTCAGTTTTATGGAGAAATGGAAAGAGGGTGGGGGAGGACAGGAGGAGGAAAAAACAGCTGGAAAGGGGGAAAAAAAAGAAAGGAAAATGCATTTAATTTGTTCACCATCACTATGTTGTGTTGGTTTCAGCAGAATGGGTTATGTGCCTAGTATTTCTCTTTTTCTCAAGGACCTGCCTTGGTACACAGAGGAGTGAGGGTTGCTGGCTCACAGCAAACTCTAATTGCCCTGAGGCCATAGGCAGCCACTTTCAAACAGGGTCATTCATCTTCCCATGGAAAAGGAAATGGTCTTTGGCCCTGATCCTTAATCACCCCCCTGCCGCAGTGACCAAGGTCATCAGGGAAGCCCTGTGACAAACAGACTCACACACATACATGTAGTATGTATACACAGACTCACAGACAGCTGAAAGACTGAGGGGCTGTAGGGGTGGTCACATGGTGGGAGACGGGTAGGAAGGAACATGTGAGGTGAGTCGACAAGAGTTGGAAGGACATTTCTTCTCTCTGTGCAAGCCCATGCCATCCTCAGGTGTACCTGGAGTACCAATTACAGGTCTGAGTTATGGTTTCTTTTAGCGTTTGTAGCTCTCCCTTCAAAGAAGAAGTGAGGAATTATTAGGGATGTGGTGGTGAGCTGCGCTTAAAGCTGTGACCGCAGAAGAGGCTACAAGAAGATGAGAGCGCGGCGGAGTGGGAGTAGGGGGGAGACTGAAAATGAATTTCAGTATAAACTGACAATAAAGTCGTATTGTATCATATTTTATTAAGGATCACAAGACATCGGCAGAGACTGGTCCTCTGAAGAAAATTAAGGTAACAGGTATTTCTGCTTGAAGATCAGAGGGGATGTCTCAAAAAACAAGATTACCAGTTAAACCAGGATTACTTGAGTAAATCAGGCTTATTTTTTTATTTATATAGCAGGTTAGCCTGGTCTCCAACAGGCTAATTTTCAGGCTTAGTTTTGCTTCAGATTAAACGATTGTTACAATAAACGTGCCAGATTGAAACACAACAGTCTGTCATTACTGCTGTGATATGAATTTAAGTCAGCAGTGCTTTGAACTAAATGCATGTATGCTAATATATTCACAATGACAACGCTGAACGTGCTAATGTTTAGTTGATACAATGTTTACCATGTTCATGGTTCTTAGTTTAACATCTCAGTATATGCTGATGGGAATGTTATTAGATTTACAGTATTTGATAATGAACCAAAGTGTAACAAATTGAAATGTTAACCTTATGACGGCTCTAGATGAAAAGTGAGTTATTACAGTTCATCCTGAGGGGATCATGAATATCTGTACCACATTTTATGTCAATCCATCCAATAATTGTTGAGATATTTCAGTCTAGACCAACAGACTGACATTACCATGCATAGAGCCACACTGCTAGCTTGGCTAAAAATGCATTACTTGCCTTAACTACATCACTTGAATACAAGATCCCTTGAATATTATACTTCAGTTTCTTATGCAATGCTACATCTTCCACATGTATATATATTTTGAAACTGACATTATCCACACCAGGGTTCAACCCAAGATGATTTGACCACAAGAAAACTCTTTAACTAAGCTAACAGATGAGCTAACAGCAATATGGAGTTATCTGAACTCGTGTCAGATGCGGCCAAAACATTTTGCTGAAAAGTCCTCTGGTTTTATTCACAGTGGTAGTTTTGTACATTCTCGCTTTATTATTTTATGCTTCAAATCAAACTGTATGTTTAATATTTGCTGCTATGTGTCTGTGAACATCACAGATCTCCTCTAACATCTCTGTCTTCATTGTGAATTGATGTGTTCGGTGCTTGATGTCCTCTTGAAGGTCTCATCACAGATATGTATATTTCAAAAAAAGGCTTGAATTAATCTGATCACATTAGTTGATTTATGGAATAATTTAATCCTGGATCAGTTTGTTAGGTATGGCTACTTGCCTCCAAAACACCACAGAGTTCAACACCTTACATGGTATACTGTTATAATTGTGCATTACTCACATTAGGCTGCTGATTCCTCAGTCTAGGTAGGCTTGTGCTTGTTCTGCTGCTTGAGACGCACTTTTGTGACAAAGGATTTTATAAATAGACCTGACTTGACCTCACTAATTGCAACAATACAATCCATAAGTAAGACGATATGTTCAATTCGGAGGGCTATTGGCTTTCTATTTACAATGTGTGAAGTCTGTAACAAATAGCTGAATTTGGACCTTGCACTTTCTCCTTGTGGAATACATTTTGATCTCCCTTTTCAATCCATTTCAATATCACAGTATTTCTCACAGTCAAAGGCTATTATGACTTCAAGGCTGCAATACCAAATCAATGTAGGCGTTATGTAATGGCTGACGCTGGCAGCTTTACGTCTCCCAAATTAGCTGGGGGTCCCATTAGGGTTCAGTTCCTAATGAGCACAAACCAAATTAAGCATTCGATTTAGTCTCTTTTTAGAAGATGAAAGTTGAAACGTAATCACTAACCAATAGAGAAATTATTTAAAATATACTGTACATCTGAGCCCTCCCACAGTACATCCACATGCTTACACACACACACACACACGTCGGGATGACTACCCACGCACGCACACAGACACACACACACAGATTCTTGCAATTATCCCTCACTCATTGCTATTAAGAGCAACAGGTTTCATTGTAGTTTGCACTAATTCTCTGTGGACACACAGGAGAACCATTACTGGGCCTTGCTAACAGCTCGGCTGAGCAATGAAACAGAACACATTATTACTGTGGAACATCAAAGGCCGTGTCTGTGTGATACATATTTAATTAAATCCTATTGACTCAAGTAGACACATGGTGCATTCTGTGCACACAGATCCAGTAATGCATATATAGATCTGTGAATATCCTCGCACAGATGTAGTCTCCCCTCTCTTTCTCTACCGCATACAAATATTAATTCACACGCTCAAAGTGCATATCATAGGCTGGCTGCAATATATATTCACAGTACAGCAGTGTACAGAGATTAATTACTCCCCCTGTAAATAAGTCACCAGCTCTGTGCACACTGCTGTAACTCCAGCCTCTCACATACACACACACACCTGAAGTTAGCATTTATTATCACACAGCTTCACTTGATGGGAGGAACATTACTACATAGACATTTCAGGGAAATTCGCTGTTTTAAAGATACTTAGATGAAACAGTGAATGTAAATTTGATATCTGTGTTGCGTTTAATGCACATATATCTGTGACATGTTTAGCCACACTTAGCACAGAGACAGGAAGCAGTATGAAGTAGCTAACATCTGCTAAGAAAGAATGTATCTTGTTCACCTGTAAGCTAGTTACCATCACATCAAAGCATTAGCTTGAAGAGAGCAGAGGATAAGACTTCTGACGTGCTATGAGCATGGGTCCAAATGTTGGTGACGTCAAACGTTCAATTTCTACACATTAAATGCACATATATAACATGTAAATATGACAGCTACAGAGTTATATGGATATGGAGCAAGGCTAGCTACTTCACTTTGCTTCTAGCCTTTGTGCTAAGCTAGGTGAATCACATGACAGGTATCTCTCAACACAGAGATGTTCTCTGTGTTGAGAAATAATTATTGATCTTCACATGCAACCTTAATAAGGACATTTCCCAAAATGTTGGAGTTTTCATTTTAAGAGGGAAAAAAACAAAACAAAATTAGCATTATGTGTCAAAAGAAGGTGATGTAGAAGCAAAAAACTGATACAGTTTTTGAACAGGAAAACTTCCTAAGTCTGATCTAAAGTAACTTACTAGGAGTTAAAGAAAAAAAAATGCTGGCAATTGAAGATTAACTGTTATAATAGTTTTGTTCCCAGAACCGTTGTGGTGGAAAAAAGTTAATTAAACACCACCAAGAGTGTGGGATCTCACAGCAACCTCGCAACTTTTTAAAATGGCTTGGCACAGGATTTAATACTGACTGTTCCACTTTGATAATCCATGTAAGTCTACTGACATGTGCTTGGGGGTAGATGACATCTGTACCAAAGGAAGAGGAATCTGGATTTGAGATGTAATGCCTTGAATAACATTTGGGGTGTTTTTTTTTAATCCGCAATTGTTCGAGGAGATATGCAGTATAATTAGAAGGCATTTAAATTTTCTTGACTAAAGTGATCTTTGAGTTAATTGCTTTTATTCGTTTGCAGAGCTGAAACTGGCATTCATCAGCGGTATCTGTGTTTTCAGGCTGGTGAGGCCACTTTTGTCGCTTTACTTGTAAGTTTGAGTTTTTAGTTTAGGACATGTGTATCATGTTATAACCACTCAGCCATCCCTGGAGGCAGCACAGCGTGAGGGGAGCCTGTGTACCACCCAGAGCATGTGCTGATGTCCTGCCAGTCAGCTCAGAAACAAACTGTGTGTGTGTGTGTGTGTGTAACTGATGTGTGTTGTTTGCTTGCCCCTTGGTGTGTGAGTGCCCCGCCGTGACAGTGGCGGCTGACAAGACAGCAGGTTTACACATACACAAGCATTCCCGGAGGAGCTATATAAGCCGTGTTGTGAGGCATGGGGGACATCCATTACAAAAACCCCTGTGGTTCAAAAACCCCTGGAGCTAGCTGCTGGTTCTCACACACTGAGAGACAAACTGTCCTGAACACACACACATACACACGCACATGCATGCACACACACAAGGAAACACATGACACACGGACATGAAATTACAAACATCTACAGTCACATTCAGACAGAGAAGTCTAATGGAAATAGCTCTATGTACATATTCTCTTGCGCACCAAGTGACATGAAAAATTCATAAAGAGAATCACAACCGAATGTTGCATACACACTCCGGCAACAGAGAAGACAGACAATCCATGTCAGAGCTGGAATGAGTTTGTCATGTTTGATGGTAGGGGGGGAGCTAGTCAGTATCACATATTCAAAGTCCTCTGATATTCTGACAATGAGAGAGGATGTGGCTACAACAGGGCTGACTTATTTTTGAGTTAGCGTGCATGTACGTGTGTGAACAGCAGCTTAATTTGGTTGTGCGTGTATGCAGATTTGCAAGACAGAGATTAAGAGATCCTTGTACAAACTGTGTGCGGGTGTGTGTGTGTGTGTGTCTGTGTGTGTGTATGTCTATCCCTTTAATGAGGCACACACACCAGCAGGGTCCCCATCAGTCTGCTGTCTCCTAATTGGACCTACCGAGCAACTAGCGGACCTCCAGCATTCATCTCCCACAATTCACTGGGAGCACACAGCTGGGGTGCCTATCAGAGAAGCCAGGAAGAGAGGTAAAGAGAGGGAAACTGACAAAGAAAGAAAAAAGGACGAGAAGAAATTAAGAAAAAAGCATTCCAAAGAATACCTGCCTATTAGTTTGACCTTTACACAGTTTCTGGCAGTGTCTGTGCGACGGTTGTGAGCGAAGGTGATCACAGAGACTAACTGAAAAGAAAAGACGACTGACAGCAGGTAGAGAGATGAAGCGCATCCACCTACTGTACAACACACCTGTGCGCACACCCACACAAAAGCAGATGAACGCACTCATCAAACATCATCTGGCGGAGTGCCACGTGGAGACACGCAGCATGCTGCACAGCGCCTTTCTCACTACCTCTTGAAGTGAAAATAAATCAGTGATTATCATATATCCCCAGGTGTTAAGCAACATCCCTGATGTACTTTATATACAGTGTAAAAGACGTGAGTTGAAGAAAACAGTGGGGGAAAAATGGTGTTGGGGGGAGGGGGTTGGAAGGGCATCATGGTAGCTTAGTGTGCAAAACCTTATCTTGCAACAGTGTGACCTTTGCTTGCCCTGTCTCTCTAAACTTTCCTGTAACTCCCCACTGATTACTATCTATCAGAACACCTTGAAAATAATCTGAAAATACAGAAATCACCCAGTGTCAGAGAGGAATCCATGGCGATTTGACGTAATGTTATCGTCATCGGGGAATGTGCATCTGAGCGCATCGACATGGCATTATTTCCAGCTTCTCAGCAGAAAAAAAGCCCAATTAAACTACAAACAATTTACCTCTCATTTTCCTGTCTCCTGCGCACTAGGCCAGTTGAAGATGATGGACGTGAGCAATTTCTTTAACACGGCAAGCATGCAAATCACTTTCAGTGTCTCTCCCTCAGCTGTTTTCCCCCACGGTACTCTAGATTGCAGCCCCCCTTCCTAATTGTTCCCAAACATCTCAGGCCAGCAGCGCAAGTTAATTGAGAACGAGAGACGTTGATCTCCCGTGATAGAGAGCCTTGCATAAATGAGTATTCCCAAAATGACTATCCACAACAAACCAGTGAGCATAAAATCCATTCTTTGGTTCAACCAGAGTTCTGCAGAAACAAAAAGCTTACACTTAACAAGGTAAACCTGCTTCAGTTTAATGGGATTTAGTGAGGACCAGTGTATTTTTCCAGTTCTCTAAATTAAGTTCTGCGTTGTTGTGGGGAGCACGAGCATGAGCGAACAATCACCTTTGTTCGCTCATGAGTGAAAACCAGCAGGACTGAAGATCAAAATGGGGTTTTGTGAATGAATTTGCCATAAGGAACTTCTGCAGTACAACATCAGTATTCCTACTGAAACGTATCCAGCAGTGTGGTTAGAGGGGTAGGCCTCTAGGCCTGGTAGCAAAACCCCAAAGTAGACTTCAGGTGTTATTTCTACAGTATCCTGACATTGTAACAATACACAATGCAATCCCATTTTTCTTTAAATTAGTGTAAATATTGACAGCGCCTTCCACTTTGGCTCACTGAGGTGCGGAATACTTTGGAAAAGTTGGAAACACTTTAAATTGTGCTTGATAATTAAAATCAAACAAAATGTCTGTGGGCATAACTTCTATTGTCAGTGTCACTGTGGCCTCTAGGTTTAAGAGACTGTTTGAAATGATCACAGACACACATCACAGTAGCCTAAACTGTGAAAGAATTGCAGTGAATTCAGTTTTACGCTTAATTAAAGATCATTTCACAACTCCCATCCTGGAATTGGCTTTTCCTGCTTCAAGCTACTAGTGGATGTTTCATTATGTGTTGCGTGACTCCCAAAATAATTGTCAAGCCATTTCAGTTTCAACACAAATCACTTATGAGCGCTAGAGCTCAGACAACCAACAGAGCCAGTGTCAAACAAGTGTATTGATAGAAGCAGGCAGGGGTCCGTACAGTATGAGCTTAAAGTAAACAGGTTTATAACAGGACAATATTTAATCCATTATTCTTGTTTATGTACACTGACCATTGCATTATTCCTTTTCTAGACCTTGTTTACTTGTCTTACCAAGTCAATACAGAACTAATTAATATTTATGATAATGGAATGGTCATTTTGTGCAAAAATATATATCAATGTTTATGTGAAGCTTATATGAGGCTTCAGCAGTCTGAGTTAGTCATATCAAGTGGATATCTGCCACATTTAAAGTCTTTTTAGCATCAAATTCCCTCTTTGTGTTGATTTGATTCATTTGGATGGCTGAAGCTTCATATTAGCTTAACTTTTAAATACATTTTTGCACAGATGGCTCCCATCACTTACACTGGAAGTGCATAATCTTATGGTCAGTATGAAAAGGAGGAATGATCATGGTGAGAAAAACCTGTTTCAATGTTCATTTGGGCACCTGACTGTTGCTTTAAGACAGACTTTAAAAAATTGTGAAGCTGTTCTTTAAGATTTTAAAATTAGTGTTGGACTGGAATTGTTGTGTTGGATAAAATCCTACAGTTTTAATTTATTTGTGTGTATTTCTTGTATTATAATAGTCTAACAGTACTCCAATAGTGCTTCCCAATCCCATGTTGTCATCACCCACCCAACTGGCTTACCTGTGTTTGTCAAAAGCTGTACGATGTTGTTAAGTTTATCAGTTTAAACTGATTTTGACCTAGATTTTATGTTCTCACACATCCAAAAGTTGTTGTGTTTTGTGTTACACGAAGACAGTGTCTACAATTTGTTTTTCTAGTCTGTTTTCTTGCAGTGAGAACAGCTCAAAATATACATGCTGAAAATGGGAAATGGGAAAATGAGAATGGATGCAGATAAAAGACAAGTAAACATGTAGGCCTTAAGAGTGAATACAATTCTAATCTAATTTAATCATTTTTAAAAAGAATATTTAAAACATCATCACCTTGATTCACTTGATTCACTGAGTGAGTCTCTCAACCGTGACAATCCTTTTCTTGTACACGTCAGTCTCAAGTCTTCCGACGGACCACCTGACCCACAGAGTGTCAAAGTAACACAGTGACAGAGAGCGAGAGAGCGAAAGAAAACGAAACCTGTCTGTACATCCCCGCCGAGCTATCATTAATTAAGCGTGAGATTGGTTCTCTCCACTTCCCACCCCTGTCTCTCATTCTGTTGATCCTTAGATGTTGAGGGATTCGCCACTTCTCAACAAAGAAAAAGAAACGGCTAGTGTTGGTGAAGTGGACCAAAAATAGACGTGCGAGAAGATATTGAAACACACACGTTTTAGTCGACATGTGCACACACAGAAACACACACACACACACACACACCCCACTAACACTACTGCACACACCCTGAAGTCCAGCACCGTGTCAGATGCCTATAGCTCACTTTCAGCACTGCAGTACATCACTAATGATAGCTCAACTCCCTCAACTCCCCTATACTACCCTGAGGGGTGGAGAAATCTGCCAAACTGGTACAGGTCCTCTCCTTACCTCTCACACCACGGTATTTGACAGCCAACTAGGGAACTATAAAATTAAAGGCCTTGGCAAATGAAATTCTGTGACACAGTGGCGTGAATCAAAGCTGACACAGCCATGGGAGCTTGTGGAAGAAGAATGAACAAGGCGTGCTCTCAGAAGGAATACAAAAGTAAAGTGAAAAGCTAGTGAGGGCAAAAAAATTATATTTTTATTGTTAAGTTACCAAAGTGCATCATCTGGCTAACAGCCGCATCCATGTTATTGACAAAAGAGGTATTGCTTCATCATTTCACCTTGAAAAGGAGAGTGCTTCGTATAAAAGCTCCTTCATAGCACGAAGAACTTTATTGACTTCCATTGATATTAATAGCCTGTGACAAAAAATGCCATTTTCCCAGTTATGCTACTTTTTTTCTTATCTGATGTGACCTTGTTGATGGTGCCGGAGAGGGTGATGTAATGTATCTCAACTAAGTCATCATCATTGCAGATTACTGATGCCACACAAGTCACAATGGATGCTTTGCTTTTTGGCCTGGAAGTTCAAACTCCACATATGAGGGCTTTACACTGGGTCTCTCCGTGTCAACTCTGTCCAAATCACAGGGTATTTAGAGGCTTTCTAACAGCTCTGACTCTGGCCTCCCTACACTTGCAGTGATAGAGACATACAAGTGTCAGCGGTGACATGAAGGGCCATCATCACTGCACGCCAGACAATCTGTTGCTGAGGGGTAGAGGTTGATAACAGTGGTCCCTGTCTGTCGTCTACCAGCCAACCTCTCCTCCAACTCTGTCTCACCCCTGAGGGAGAGTTATTGCTTTAATATGAACAACGAATGGTTCAATTTGTCCTCTGGATGTCAAAGGACTGCTCGGCGTGATTACTTTCTTGGCACGGCGGTGACATTCATTGGCTTGGACTCAGGACGTATTGGAGAAAGGCCTCTGTTAGGCCGGATCGGGTGAGTGACAGATAGAGACGAACAGAGAGAGACAGAGAAAAAGAGAGAAATGTAGAAAAAGAGAGCAGTGGCAATGCCGCCTTTGCACACCTCAATGAACAGCAGCACTTCAATCCTCGATAGAATGAGAAATACAGTATCCTGACCTTGACGGATCAAGCAGGGAAAAAGGTAGCTCGGCTACAATCCACCCGAGCAGAGACACGGAAAAGTCACCAAAAAAAAAAAAAAAAGAATACTGGAGGACGGACAAGAGAACTTTTGCTTTTTTGACAATTCACTTTGTCGTACTTTTAAACCTGATTATCGAGAAAAGAAAACATTTAGCCCACAGACTCAGGCTGTGTTTGACACAACTTGGACAGTCGATATACAGACACATAACCCCGTGTAAAATGGCAAAATGTTTTTGTATTGATTACACAAACAATGTGTAAATTAGTGAACTTTAAAGGTGCTGGCAGGTGACAGAGTCATGCTAGCTGTTTCCCCTGGTTTCCAGTCTTTATGCTAAACTAAGCTAATTGGCTGCTACATATTTACCTGTACAAACATGAGAGTGGTACCATTACTCCCCACTAGAAAGTGAATAAGCCCTTTTCCAGAAATGCTTCCCAACTTTTCATTTAAAATATCTTGTTGACTCACTTTTCTACAAACCGGCCTTCATTTGCTTGTGTTTTTGTGCATTAAACACAAAGAGTGGACATAATTTACTTCAGCATAAAACTCATTCCCTCTTTATTTCTCCTTGCCTCCCAACATCCACCGACTTACCTGAATGGTAGGTGGTGAGCGCTGCTTGCGAGTGGTCGTGGTAGACAGGGTGGTCGTGGTCTCGATAAAGGTGGTGGACATCTCCGGCGGCACTGAGGTGGTGGTGCGTGCTGCGCCTCTGCTGGCCGGCACGTCGCCCACCAGCCTCACGCTGCCGTTCACCTTGATGTTGGCGTGGCCTTCGGCGGCCATGTTGAGGACTTTGAGGCCATTGTAGTAAAGGCCGGAGAGCTGGCCCTGGTAGGGCCGCTTCCGGTCGTTTCCACCGATGGAGATAGTGGCCTGGGTGTTGAAGATTGTCAGCTGTCGGCCTGGTGCAGGAGGGAGGGAAGAGAGCGTTAATATGTCCAGGATGGAAAAACATGATGTAACAAACAGATAAAGCTGTCATAAAAAGGCCTAAATTGTGACATTCACCACCTTTATAAAGTACTACACTTTTACTGCAGCCTATGTGCAGTGATGGAAGACTACAATAGCTAAATAACGTCTGGTAAAACTTTACATATTGCATTGCTGCTTGATTAAAAGACTGTGAATGGAGTAATTTCAATAGTAAAACCTTGTGATGCAACATGCTTTTACATTGAACACAGTAACTTATCAGTTCTCAACAACCCCACCTCTCTGTTCATTTGAAATGACTGCAGCTATATACACTGTTATCTACAGTAGGGAGGCTTTTCCCTTTGATATACAACAAAAAGAACCACTGAAAGAGACTGCTAATGCTGAAAACAACAGACACTATGCAGCTATAGCAGCCTAATCATAAAGAAGAGAACACATGCAAGTGTGAAAAATAGTTGGAAAAATAAGCTGGAACGTGTTGCACAGGCACACTTAATATTCTCTGGACAAAACAGTGGACTCATGCGGTAAAGTGATTAATAAATACGTATACAGGCTTTGGCATATTATGATTAAGTATGAGCAATACACACGCACTGCATGTCATGGTGAATTTCATTAGGATAAGCGTACATATCATTGTCAAAACACACTGCTCATGCATTAATTATGAAATGAAAATACACAAAACTTCCACAATACAGGAATCATAATTGAAAATCTAATTTGTATATTTTACAGACACATAGCACTGCAAGCTTGTTATATTTGAGGCATTTGCACAGTTATAATACATAATACATTGGGCATGGAATGACAGGGACAGGACGTTCATATCACAAGAAGCGAAAATGAAATAGCGCATGTGGAGTCATGCATGCAGCAGTAATGGGATTTTTCAGACCTGTTTGTGTTTTAGCGATTGTTAAAGGGACTTTATAATCAGGTTAAGATGTTTACGTGCAATGACTTTAAACTTTAAATGCAGTTTATAATGATATTATGTTAAGACAATTTATTATGCACCAAAAATAAGGGGTGGGGGGTGGGGAAGGGGAGATTTCTCTTCTCGATCCCCACAAATGCTTTAAACATAAACGAGTTGCTGCATTGATAATCTCAGTATGCTGATTGAAAAGCACAACTCTATCAGGGCGCAGTGCACCTTGGCAGGCTCAATGTGACACTTTGCCGTCAAAAAGGCTCCAATTAGCTCTCCATCACAAAAACAAGTGAGGATTTTATCGTGTGTGATGTGTATAACTCCAATCAGATAAAGTACAGCAGGGAAAAGCACCTGCTGTTTGGAAAGTTTTCAGGGGGATATGCCCACTGATTAGTTTGTTCTCAAACATTGCAGAGGATTTGAGTAAAGGGAGCTAATTCTCCTCTCAAAACAATCGGCCTACTGTTGCAGCATAGATAATGCCTTCTCCTAGTCAATTTTGTACAAAAGATTAAGAGTACTTGATACTTATTGTGGCACTTTTTTAGAAAAAAACTCTTTTTCCAGTCCCTTTAACTGGACACCATGATTCAACAAAATCTAAAAAGATGAAGATGACAAAACAGGGATAAAAAAAAATGAAGAAAAATAAAAGAAAAATAAAGGAAATAACAAAAACTAACAAAAAAACCTGCCTTGTTTTACTTGTTTTTTTTTAAAGGGTTTAAGGGATGGTTATTCATTCTCAGAGGTTGAAAGGGAACAAGCCGATGAAATAACAGAAAATAAAAGATAAACATTATAGAAGTTTGATAAAGATTTACCTTTCTCCTGAAGCCAATCTTCTACTGGCCGGGTATATTTGAACGGGATTTTCTTATTTGCCATTTGATAGCGCTCAATGTCGCTGTTGCCTTTAAAGTTTGAAAGTTTAACAAACAGCTTGAAACAGTTGGCAACGGCAACAGACATCACACATTTATACAGTGGTTTATAAAGAGTTTTATCTTTGTTTAGGGATATTTATAAAAGCTTTATGATGATTGTTTTTTCAAGTAGCTTTAGTTTAATTTTTTAATATCATATTTATATAGCACACTCCACATCAAAAATTTAACAAATATCCATGGATTAAAAGCACAAGACATATCCATAGCAGTCATGGAAAAGACAAACTGCATCAATAACCTGCAAGAATAGGTTATATGTCTGGAAAACACAGATAATACATCACAGTCTGCATAACAAGTCCTGTAAAACATTCATCATATTACATAATAAAGACAAAAGGAGGGATATCAAGTGGTTAAAAAGGTAGACCATGCATTAACTGCCTTTCTCCAAAGCAAACTGGAGGTAATTTACGTGCACTAATTCTCCCAATGGACACCACCTGCTTTTACATTTCAAGGGCCAAGGAATGATTTGGTTTAGTAGCTCACTTTGGAGGGAAGGAGCTGTGTAGCTGGTTTGCAGGGAGAAGGGTGTTGGTGGTGGGGGATGAGGGGGAGGGGGTGCGGCGTTAGAGGAGGAACTGGTAATTTGAAGTAGTGCAGACCTATTGGGAGGGAAGTCCCACACTGACACAGATTTGAAGAGGACAATGCATACAAATGAGATCATTACTGACATGGTGGGAGGCCTTTTGGGTAAAAAAAAAAAAAAAAAGAGCTACCCCAGCCTCCCTATTCCCCCTCTTCTGAGACCGCGGCTAACGTGTTGCAGGTATATGGGAATTAAAGATAATAGGCAGCCTTTTACCGGGAATGTTGTGTGGCATGATAAGATTTCTCCTTGTGTATCTGCCAGGATGCAATATTTTGTCTGACAATCACAGAGGCATACCCTCTGAAAGGCACCGCGTGTCTGTCAACACTGAGAATTGAGATGTACAGCTCTGTCTCAGCAAAATCTTTGAGGTTTGACAAAAGACTGTAAAAGCCTGTATAGAATTATGAATGGCACCGTGATGTCACTCAGTACCCAGGTGGGAAGGTATTTGGAGGAGAGCAGGAACTGGCACACTGTTGTTTATAACACAACTGAAAGGGCAAAGATGCATAATTGTGAGAAAAAAATCCTTCTGAAAATGGGTCAAGTTTGGGTGCTGGAATTCTTCCAGGTGATTGATCTCTGGCGACGTCATGCATACACACACCTATGGCTATCCAGTTGACTGAGGGTGCGACCTTTGCGTTGCTACCCGTAATTGTTTTGGAGAGTTGTGTTTCATATTCTTTGTGGTATTTTGGCTCAGATTTATGCTGCACGCCTGATTTCGAACTGCACTGTTCTCAGCTGGTGATTAAAATTGAACAAAAGGAGCAAACGCGCCGCAATTACATGAAACCACATACTGAATGTTCCAAAGCAGTTAGGTAACTCATAAGAGGGTCTCAATTTCCTTTTCCTCTCTTAAGTCTTGATCTTTCTATCATTCCCTTCTACTTTTCGTATTCAGAGCAAAAAAAAAAACAGCCAACTGCTCAATTTACAGCCAGCTGGGCAGGAGTATATGGCTGCAAGGGAGCTCAAGGAGCTAAAGGACTGTGTCTGCAGCGTGCCAGCAGGTTAATCAGCTACTAGCAGGACTCCCTCCCCATCCCTTTGATCTCAAGCAGGTTTCAGGTGGCAGCCAAATACACTCTCCTCTGAACAAGGGCCACAGAGGGAGGCGTGATGGTCGTATGTGAAACCACAAAACAGACGGAACAGTTACGAGTTTGGGCGAGCAGGGTTAAAGGACGGGGTGGAAATGGGAGGAGAGGGGGGGGGATATTCAGCATCTACAAACTGCAATTTCTCCGACTTCTTTCTAGTTTATGTCTCTTGCTGAACTTCCCAAAACTGGAAAGTTTTAGGAAGAATTTCATTCTGTTATTTAGCTGAAATGAAAACATGTATGAATCGGAGAGAAGAGGGTATAAGCTTGCTGTGCATTGCTAATGGTGCGGTCTCAGGTATAGCTCTAACGTTGTTCTGGGTGATTAATGAGGTGACAATCCCCCTGTAATGAATACACCACAAGCTAATTGTCCAACTAATGAGAAAAATCTCTCTAGTTTGTCAATTTGATATTCAATTTCTAAAGGTGACTCAAGAATGGATGACCTTGCCAATAAAAGCACTATTGTTTATTATAAAATCACTCTGCCTTCAAGGTTTGTTTTTTTCCTCTTCAAAGTGAAGTGGACAGATATTTCCTCGAAAATTTTTCATCAGCCTTTCAGTACCGCGAAGAGGAAAGTGCAATTGAGGACTATTATGGATTTGATATTTTGTCACTGTCACAGTGCCCATTTTGGTGCAACCTAAAATCTATATTATGGTTTTTGGGTCACATATTGTTCAACCTAGATCCCTACATACTGACTAAATTTTAATAATGTGTTTTATATGCAGAGTTTGTTTATTTCAGTTGCTTTCTATCATGACCAAATTTCCCTTTTCTTGATATTTTATTAATAATTTATTATTTACTATTATTTAATTTAGTCAAACCCATGAAATAACATGCAAATGTTGTCTTAAAAGTCCTGTGAAATGACATTGTTACTTAAAGTAATGTTAAGTGAAGTGCACTACTTGTTGTTTTTCTGTTACAGCCTCACTTGATCTGGTATAACCAGCAGATTATGGTGTTGTAGCTATCTACCATGTATTACTGTGACATTATTTATTGGTCAATGTGTACTGGACTTTCTTTTGCATATTTATTATGTTGTATATATTAATTAAAGATATATTTAGGGTGATGTTTTAACATCTGTCCAGGGACAGACAGATTAAAATTACCCCCCTAAGATAACTCTGCCTCATTTGTTTTTTTTCCTGGTGATCAATAAAGATCGTATCTGTCAAATGAACTAATAAAATAAATATAAAAAAAGAAACACATTTACTGACTTTATATCTCTTCCTTGTGCTAGAGTTACACATTTACAACTATCTCTTTATTGTCACTTATTCCCAGAGTTGCTGCTGTTAAGCAGAAGTTATATGAGATCACTTTAAGTGTGTACCAATCGACTGTCAGTTAATTAAAGGCAGTTTAATTTTATAGCACCGGCAGAAAGGAAGGACTTAAAAAATTTAGATGACTTAATTGGTTTTACTTAGTAGTTACACCTACTAGTGCAGCATTAGGTCACCAATGAAGAGGCACTGTGTTCTGAACATTTTTGAGAATCTTTTTCTTGTATTTTTGGGGTGTTTTTATGCCTTTATTTGAGAGACATAGTAAAGAGATGACATGAAACAAAGGCAACCAGCCAGATGTGAACCATGGACATTGCAGGTCATGGTCAGCACCTTAACTCCTAGGCCAACAGGATGATATATAACAACAACATATAACAAAATATTTGTTCCAATACACATTATCTACAACCTGCTTAACTCTGCAAAAGGCCTTCATTACTGCATAGGATGGCTGTGTTAATTTTTGGCTGTTTTTTTCTATCTATATACAGTTTGTAGCCCTAATACATGCCATTTTTTTCTCCCAGCCAAAACAATGTCTAAATGTTTCCCTTTCGGTGGCAGCTATTCAGTCAACACAAACACTGGCACGGCGACAGTCATCTGCTGGTTTGTCGCCTCGTTCTATTCAGTTTGCTTGCCAGACTAATCTCACTGGGGTTCCATCACAGGGCCAGTGCTGAGAGCGCATCAAAACTGTGAAAATGGCTACCGTGACAGGCTCCTGGCATTCTCTCCATTTGGGGATGATGAGTACATTTGATATACTGTGGCCCTGTCCAAAAATCATCATTCCACAGCTCAACTCCACAGCTAGCTGTTGCAGCCCCTGGTTATGAATATCCTGTACCACCCACCTCCTTTCCAATCTACACTTTACTTTCATCTCTGTCTCTCCTTCTCTCTCTCTGGCTATTTATCTACCCAAGTTTCTTACGATTTTCTCTTTCTCCTCAGCTGTCCACCGATCCTTCATCTGTTCCCCGCTATTCTCTTTCCCTCTGTCTCTCACAATGCAATCAGCCCTCCTTGCTCTTCTTGGCTGAATCGGACCTCTTCAGCTACGGCCACAATTCTGATATCATTTATCTACTTTTCACTCACTCACCATTTCATTTCTCTTCTTCTCTACCTATCTATCTGTCTACATGTCAGCTCTTTGTCAACTTATTCCTGTCACCTACTCCATTAAATGCATCTGTATTCCCTCAGTGACAGCGTTTCTTTTCTATTCACCCGTGTCCCTCTGTTTCTCCTGCTTGCTTTCCCTCTATCCTCCCTTCATTCTCTCTAAGATGTCAGACAAAGCCAGGGAGTAAATTCATCATTTATCTGGTCGCTCTGAAATTTATGGTGTTGAAAGGATGAATTAGACTGGCGACTTCTACACTCAGCTTAGTCTGAGTTCTGAGAGCGACAGAGATTGTGTCTCAGATAGGTCTAATCATGTTTGGCCTTGGGGACGTGTGGGGATTTATCTCGCTCCCGAGGAATTGTTTTGTCTGTATTTCAAGACAAAGATTGGCAGATATATTGAAACGGTGCTACTCATTGTGCCTGTTTCAAGTTGTGGGAGCTGTGTTCGACTTCTGAAAATGAACACAAGGCCATTCTCGTCATGGCCAAACCTCTTGTAGCCACCACAAATGATGGAACACACACACACACTTTCCCCGAGGCCCAAGGAGAGTAGTTAGGCCAATGGTCACTCATCTGAGACAATGCCTGAACCTCAGCCAGCTCAAGACAAACTGTGATGCACAATATCCGCACTGGCTCGGTCTACTGATTCTTTGATTCAAAGATTCAAACTCACGCAAAAAAGATCATGTAATCCAAAATCAAAGAGTACAGGGATTCAGTGTGTTATATAAGGAAATTAGAACCCTCTCACAAAACAAAGACAAGCCCCTGCAGTAATGTGGGCTACCACAAAATGTACACGGGATTGTAGGAGAGATGCACGGCCCTGATGAACACCGACTGGAAAAGGATGAGAAACATGGATAAAAAGGAATTTGAGGACAAAAAAAGAATGGAGATCTGAGAGGGCACTGTTCAAGGCGGAGAATAATTAGAGAAAAGGAAGAGACAAAACAGTCCAAACACACACACACACACACACAGAAACAAACACAAGACACATAAAACATGACAAACACAACGCCCACACACAAACTGAACACACGTACAGTAAGCTGCAGGAGCCTGATGGAAATGCTGCTGTATGGGATCAGTGTGGGTATATTGTTTAATGGAACAATAGGTGTGTGAATCACAGGAGTCCTTTCCTGTATTTTTCCCTAATATTGTCAGCATTAAACCGCACAATTTTTATTTGCAAATCTGTTTTGTGGAATTTGCTGTGGGCACAACAAACCAGGTCTGACTCCAGCCGGCAATCTGAAGGCCACCTCTTTCTCTCTCTCCCAATTAGTTTTGGCTTCTGTGCTGTGAACCTTCAATGAAGGCAAAAAAGAAAATTTAAAGAAAGTTAAAGGATAATTCATTTTTTTATTACAACTTGGAACTTATTTTTGTAGCATTGGTCATCATTTCTGTCAGTTCTGATGACTCAAAGCTGGGATCTGATTGCTACGACAAATAAACAATAAGAAGTCAATACGATCTGACAGGTTTTAAACAAGCCAACAGTAAACCGTTTGCATCATTCATTCAATTCTGTATTAAATTCAAATTCAAATATTTTCAGTATCTCCAAATCAGGCACTATGTTACGGACATAGTGAGACGATATTACCCATACTTGCCATAAATTCCTGATTTCAAGCAGTGAGTGTCAACATTTGCTTCACTGACTCTGTTTCCTCTGACTACAAAAGAGAAGCCGAGACAATGACTTGAATAAATAAGAGCTCAGGGAAGATCCGATGTCTCAGGTTCATTGTTTCTCTACCACCGTTATATATTAAATCAATATAAGAAAATGTATAGACTCCATTACTCAACGACAAAATTGTTCGCATCACTTGCCTCAGAATGCAACAAGTGTACCTCTGCTAAAGGGTGGCTGTCACATCTTTTTAGGTATCACTTAACTTTATACAGTTTTTGAATTTGTTATAATTTAATGGTTCTCAAAAGCCCACTTAAGAGACATTCTGCCCAAAACCAACACACAGAATAGATCGGAGAAAAAATGGAGGCCTTTTTTTTGGCTCAATGTAGTATTACTCCACATTCATAATATATACATACCTGGCATTATTAGGGCCTCACACCTGTGTGGCTATATGGTATTCAACATGACCCACAGTACTTGTTTGTGTCACCTACCCCTAGGCTCTCTTGAGATACAGATGTACAGAAAGCACTGTGATAACCTCTTAAATGATGGTTTAGTTATGTTATCCTTTCAGCTGTCTGTCAGCTTTTCCTTGAGTTTTCTTCTATCTAGTTTCATTTTTTTTCCTTTTATGTGTTTTTTCAATATATTTTGAAATTGCTGAATTAAATAGCAGGCAAACAGTTTAGCCAGATTATCTAAAGCACTTCATCTGGAGGTAAGAACAAAAACGAGCACGCCTGAAATGTCGGTAATAATCTCCCATTGGACAAGGAAACTGTGTGCCATCAACTGCAATAAGTACAGGAGGTTGAACTGGAAAGTTGTTCCGCAAACTGTGATAAATGATATAGTTTGGGTTATAATTTAGTTAGATTTATTGTTGTTTTATCCTACAAATAAATTGAGCTAACCTGTAGGTTTGTTTAAAACCTATATAATCACGTTTCTTGCCCGGTGTTGCCACAGTTCCAGCTCTCAGCAATGAATTTGGTGATGTTATTTTGACTGTTAGAAACAATGGCGAATTCTATATATATATAAAAAAGAGCCAAGTTGTAATAAAACACACACGCACAGTGTTAAAAAAAATCTCCTACTGCCATATAAAGCAGATCCAAACGATTGTATACTTGGGTGGGCCAACTTTGCAAACACCGCTGTTGAGATGTCCAATTTTCACGCCCCAGGCTGTTTTGCAAGCAGCTTTGACTGACAAGCAATCCACCACCACCTTTGTCCTCACCTATTCCCTACCAGGGAGAGAGGGCATGCCCAGTAACAGTTTATTGAACGGCCTGAGAGCCTTTCGGCGGCTTCTGCCTTCAAGTTAAGCATTAGGAGAGTGAGAAAGCAGTCGATGAGTCTGCACCCTAACATGTAATTACTCATGAGATGACAACACCCTTACAAGGGAGGGAGGGGGGAAAAAAATCAATCATCGTTGAATTACTATCACTGAGTGTCCTGCAAATTACCTGTGCAGAAGAGAAAAAAGAAATCACCAAGCATTTGATCCTCTAACTTCAACTCCATTCCAAGACAATGGCAGACGGACAGAAAAGGGAACAAACCTCAATAGGATCACTTGGAAGGAATCCAAGGCTAAAAAGTCTCTATGTTGTGCACTGTTTAAACCGAGAGGCAAACCAAACAACCATTTAGCAGTGATTTCTGAATGGATGTTGGCTGTGGCTCATTGATATTGACAGACGTATTGATAGAAGGTTGAGAAAACAGCCATTGAATGCTGATGCAGAAGGCAGTTTGAGATAATTGCGAAGGCGGTAGGGGTTGAATTGCTATCTGAAATTACTGCCCATTAAAGATGGAGCATAATTGAATTATTGTGTAATACAAGGCCCGAGATCTGAGGGAGCCTGACAAAAATGACCTCTGTGCAATGATGCAGTCACATTTGTCCGATCAGGTGTATACCTTCAATGAATGTTTTCCCACATGTGAGTGTGACTGTGTACGTGGCTGAGACATCACCGGCGTGTGTATGTGTGCGACATGTAATGGAGTTTCTCACTATTTTTCCAGCATTAGTGTGGCTGAAACGCAGTTATGAAACCCGTCTAACTTTATCCGGTTAAAGAAAAGCGAAAGAAAGCCAACGGCAAAAGAAAGCCAGAGACAGAAAAGATTAACATCACCTGTGCTGGCATTGAACCAAACCAAAACAGCGTGCCAGGTCACGCCAGGAGAGGATGCTGCCCTGTCCTTGGTGGAGGCATGCAACTAGAAGCATGCTGTAGGGCTGCTGAGACATAGGGCTGAGAAGTGAAAGGGATCAACTGCTATTTGTTTGCTCTTACCATTGATTAGCATCAGCATTTTTTGCACTGTTTTTCTTTTTTTTTTCCTGGAGCATGGAAAAAGCCTATTTTAGCTAGAGAAGGACAGTTATTCTTGGACACGTTCCTGTTCACGTTAGCTCCACATATGGTAATGTAAAACTATTTAATCTTCAGCATTGTCTATTTATTCTACATCTGTTTTCTGCTTGCTGGCATGACGACACAGATATCAAAAACCAGGAGAGCCAACTCAATTTAATGGACTGGTAAGTAGAAGCTGGAGTGGATTTTTGCTTCCTTCCCTCTCTCTCTCACTCTTTCCCTCACTCTCTCACCCAGCTAGCTGAGCGGCACATCTCTGTTCCAAATGAAGGGAGTGCCTGAGCCTCCAAATGGAGTGGGCTCTGTTTGATGACCCTATTTGTATTCTGCTGCTGTGCTGCTTCTACTGACCTGAGAATGAGAGATACAGGCAGGCAGCAGCTTTATCTGGCCAACAGGCCACCCTTGGTTTCTGCTTCTATACTCTCCTTGCTTGCCCACCAACCAAATGCCTCTTGGAGCCTTTCAATCCCTTTCCCTGAAAAGAACTAGCCAGATGTTGCACAGTTAATACCTCTTGCAAGACAAAAGATTCTAGCTTGGTGTGCTTTTCTCCTGTGGAGTCAGGTGTGAGGGCATGAAAGGAGGGGAGTTTTTGAAGCTTGATTCGCCACAAGAGCATAGCGTGTGCCAGCTAATGTGACTGTATGCCTCTTAGTTTGCTCTCAGGATTTGAGATGCTTAACTCAGAGCAACAGGAAAAAGGTAGTCTGTCTGTATAAGCTCTATTTGTCTTCTTGTTGGTGCCCTTGGATTAAACAAGTAGGTGGTGTCCATTGGTTTTAAAACTCTAATTTTACTCTAATTCCTTAAGAAGTTTATCAGACACAGGATGGAGAATGGCAGTACCTGTGGGAAAGTGCTCGTTGACTGGCCAGTTGTCCACCTGCAAGGTGGCGTTGCCTCCGTTCCTGGTGAATCGAACCAAATGGTATTTACCATCGTTTACTGCTGTGTTCATCTCCTTAACACTGATGTCCACTGTCCCAATGTTGAAAGTCACACCTACTTTCCCTTGCTCCTGGAAAAGACACAAATAGAAGAGCAATGTGTTAGAACAAACCTTTATATTTATATGTTATTATATACAGCACCTCACTGAACTGGCAACTGCCATACAATGGCAAAGTGAGCACTACTTCTCAGTAAGTGTAAGTCATATCAAATCTGTCATGATTGTCAAAACTAGACGAATTTGAAAATTTGAACGGCTACTGTACCAAGATTCCACCTATTGTTGTGCAGTAATGAATTAATTATACGATAAACTAACTGTAAAAAGTTCAATAAAGCGACTTGGATGAATGCTCTCGGCTGGTGCTAATGGTGAACTACTCAGAGAACCTGAGGACGCTAGTGCGCTACGCTTCATTATACCACTGTAATGTGATGAAAATAGGCTGCCAGCAGAGATTGTAATGATGAGTAATGCTCCGTGCAGCCTGTCGCTGCAAAACTGGCAGGACAGATGCCTTTTCTGCTGTGGTCCTTACAAACTGTAGGAATACCATATGTTTTGTTTAGCTCCTACTGCTAAACCCGATATACCATGTCCATAAATCGTGATCCCTCCCCATCATTCCCTGACTCCACTCCCCTCGACCCCACTAATTTTCATGAGCTGCCAGTGTGTTTTATTGTGACTGCTTGCGTATTCATGGGCATGTAGGCGTTACAAGCAAAAGGTTTTAGAGCGGAGGCAGGGCTTGAGTGAGCAGTGATGGGGAAGGGCTGTGTTTTCTGTGTCATTTGTTTTAATCCCCCACAGGGAATCTCTCAGTGTAATTACCTACTTTAGAAGCCTGGAGCAGAGGGACCGTTTCTAATAACAAAACCAAAATTAGGAAGGCTTGCACAGAGGGCAGACACATATTGTTAATTGATCAACAGAGACACTGGCCCTGCGTGGTTATCTGTTACTATACAGACCTTGATAATGTCGAGATGAACTTGACAGCACTCGTAGGCATGAAAGCATTGTAAGATTTGCAGCAACTTAAATGACATTTAACATTTAAACCTGCTGACCTCTATTCAATGTTTAATACTGTAGAAGAGCATTTAATAAGGCCAGCCTATGCTTAACTGAGTCCATCATGCTTTTATGTTTTACTCAAATATAGTTAAAGAATATAATATTAGAATACTGAATCACAAATTATTACAGCAAGCTGCAGTGCACAGTGATAAATGAAGTGTGTCATTTTATTGGTACTGGCATGGCCTTAGACTTTTAGTTTTGTTCTCTGGCAATACATTTTTGCTGACTTAGTTTACTCTGCATCTTTCCTGTATGTATACAAAGGGAAAATAAGTACACATGAGATCAATAAGGAACAAATATTAGCTTTTAAATCAAGTTTGTTCCTACCTTTCTACTCCTTAAGTAGAACACCTAGAAAACCTTGGAGGACACCACACAGCTCTCTTTTCATTTCTCTAAATTAGGATCCCCTTTTTGTTGCTAAGCATCTTCCTAAAGTGCAAGGGGGCAGGAGTATATTCTTGTCTTGATTTAAGGTACGGTGTATCCGAATTGTCCAGAGCATGCACTAAAATGACTTTGTGTGCATGGTAACCCGGCAGTGACTGTAGTTTCCTAGACAAGTCCTTTTAACTGCCAAGGCGGTATGAGGATCTGCACTGTATTCAATGCCTTACTTGTACTTACAGTTAAAACATTCTTTGTCTATTCATGAAAAGAGATACGGCACAGCATTACAGTGTGCCGAGTCCATAATGCAAGGAACGACAGAGAAGCTCTCCTCTGTGACAATCTCCAGCTTGCCTAATAATGGAAAAAGAATGTCACCAAAGACATGAGAAAGCCATCTCCTAAAAGCCGTGGTAGGGCTCAGAGTGGGAGTCAGACGAGCAGAATATCTAAATGCGCACTTAATGTCTCAGTCAGAGAGCCTGTAAATGGGCTGTTAATTTAAGTAGCTGTCATTAAAACTTAGAGCAACAGACAAATGCATACAATAAAAGCGCGTGTGCACAAGTGAACGGGCACGCATGCAAATACACGTTAATCCTTGCACCTAGACAGGCTAAGTAAGCGCACACACACACAAATATGTTGATGATTTAATGTGACAAGGTGATGTTCAGTGTGTGTGTTGTACCGTGAAAAATACTACTAAAGCATCCTGGCCCTCCTGACTAATGACAGGACCTTTCCCCAGTACGAAAAAACAACATGTCTGACGGCCTGAGCGCATACAAAGCACATACAGACACATCAGTACTAGTACATCCACTGTGACCTTCAGAGGCTCTGGCAGCCCCGGCTCTCCTGTGTAGTCGCATCAAAGCCACATCACCGACCCACTAATACCTACAAACAAAGACAGATCGTCACCCCCCTGGCCCTGGTACAAACAAACAACAAAACACAACAATTGTACACCCCTGTAACCGTTGCTGGGTGCCTCCAGGCTGTGTGCAGAGAGGGGAACTGTGTGTGGTAGTGCTACGCAATGGCAAAGCTCCCTCTCTCTTCCCTTTTTTCCTCTGCATTACCCCTGTTGTCCGGCTCACTCCCGCCTCCGCCACCCACCTGCCTGCCCACCCCCGCGCTGCAGCAATATTTGATTGACAGATCCAATTACGTTTTTTATTGGCCTGTCGCTCGCGAGGCGGGAAGGCACTTCATTGTCTCCTGAGCAAAGGGGAAAAAATGGCTATTGTTCTCTTAGTGGAAAAGATGATGGCCACTATTCCAGGCGTAAACAAATGATGCGCGGAGAATCACTTCCAAACTCACACACTTGAATGCAAACAGACACCGAAATACACACACACACAAAGTCGTAGAGCGTAACCTTGCGCTAAAGAATCTTTGTTTCAGTTGCGTCACATGGCAAAAAATACAAAACAGTGTCCAAACATTCAATCAGTTAAGCGCTAACTCTCAAAGCAAACACTCTAAATATGAAATTGCAGTAGGGAAAGTGGTAATTTACTGGTATGATGTGCTAAAGCCCTTTTATAGTCTAACATGCCCCCACACTCTCTATTTAATGCCAATCACAAGCACCGACTGTTTTACTGCAATAGGAATAGAATAAGATTATGCTGGCAGTTTGTTTGTGTGTCACTTAAGTGTACAGTATGTGTGGGCATGTTGTGCTCACGCTCTGTGTAACTAAGACTGATAAATGTAATTCCAGCTAGCAACCCCCCCTCCACCCCCCCCCCCCCACCCCTCTTCTCCAGTGCTGCAAGCTGGCCCGGGCTTGGCACGAGGAGCTCCAGTGGTCCCACGTGACCCGGCGCACACTGACATCAGTAATCAGGCCCGCTGCAATCCAATTCAGGGCCGATCAATGCCTCCAACACATGGAGCGCCGCGGGCAGAGTGAAAGAGAGAGAATCACTCAGAAAGCAGTGGTGGGCGATCCTGCAGACAGCCATCACAGCCCTCAGCAGACAGCTGCTGTACAGGGGACAGGCTGCTCACAATAGACACCATCCCCACCTCGCTGAATGGTCATTCTGCTAAGCCACAGGCCCAGACAGATACATACATCTGAAAGCCATTTTATAGAGGTGAGATTGGTAGAATTAGCACATTTAGCTCTGCTGGGAAGGGAAAAAAAGCTGACAATAGAGGTATGGATACAGAGAAAAAAATGGATACATTTATGTGGTTGTGTGCCAGATATCCTCTGTAAGAATATGCATTGAAAGCACTTTAAGGTCAGAGAATGTTATTAAAGTGGGAGTTTTTCCCCCCACAAAGGTATTGCATTGCAATCAAACCTTGATTGAAATCTGGTACGAGCAAAGAGTAGTTGTAGTGGGATGAGTCCAGTGGATCTATATTAAGTCTCAGTTGGGAGGGAAGAAGATCTGATAGCAAGAATGTGAACATGTCCCATGGTGGGAGTTTAAGTTACATATCCATCCTTTCATCTGACATCAGCGCTCAAGTTAGCTTTTGCGGTCAGGGGCCATCAAAACTGGATCATGGAAGCAGTGGAAGTAGAATCAATAGACTGGAGAAGCTAAGACAACGTGAGACGCGGTGGATTGATGCACCTGGCCTTCACAGTGCCAAAGCCATTTATCGTCAGTAATTGACAGAGATAACTCATAGACGGTGCAGTGATTTGTAGCTGTCTGTTCTTATGCGCATCAGGTTCTAGAGTAAGAAATTTGCTAAAGGGTAGGATGTTAGAGGCTGTTGAGAAGAGGTTTGTGTGCGCTGGCCTTTAGTGAGAGTAATTTCTTCTTGAACAGAATGTACTGACAACTCGACAGGCCCTGGGCTACACGAGAGCCTGGCATATTTGTTGCGGTCTTGAAATTGTGTAACACAGTTGGTGAGATTGAAAGCCTTAATTACAGAAAGAATGTCACTCTTTGAATCAATGAATTACATGGATCACTGTTACAAACAAATATACAACGTGTACTTCCAAACAAGTTGTGGATTTCTGGATAAAACATTTGAGGACTGAAAATGTGACAATACCTCTTTTGGTATCTAGCAATGCAAAATGTTTTTGTTTAATTTGTCCAGGTTTTAACATAGAAGATCTGTCTCTGAGATTACTGTCTCAACCACAATTTGATGGCAAATTTAAAGAATAAGGCTAATATAACGCTTATTGTCAGCAATCCCATGAAAACCAAAACCAACAATGTACTGATTGAGTTAAGTAAGTATGTATGTGTATCCAAAGCCTGATATACTGTTGCGTATTCTTCTGTGCTATAATGACATCCACTGTTGTCCAAATACTATTAAAAACACACCATTGCACTTGGTGACATGTTTCTTCAATAACACACACAGTGGCACTGTAGTTCATTTTGAGTCAATCTGACGTACACAGTCTTGCTGGTGTAAATACTCACTAGAGGACCAAATGTGTAATGATCCACTGCAGGAAAATAGTCCCCAGCAAACGCACTATTTACTCCGGTCTGAGTAAAAACTAACGTTGCTAAAAAACTACAGTGCCCAACTGAGGTTATTAAAAAAAACCAAAACGTTGGCAATTGGCATGGAGTTGAGTGGAACAGACAGGTCAGGGACGTCAGAAGGTAGGTACTGGACAAATGCATTGTTTTTTTGTTGACCATAAGACAAAACATACATAACACATACATAAGCATTACATAATACAGAATTATATAATACAGAATTACATAAGAATTATCTTTTAACTTGAGGTGCTTACAGAATTGAATGATTTTTTTAAATTCAATAGCTATGTGTCTCACTAGGCCTCTAACAAATTCATATTACTTCAGGTTTTGAGGATGTATTGTGTTCATACTGGAAAAGTGACAAAATAAAGTATACTCGAAGCAGCTGAAATGCATATTAAATTTGGCCAATTCTTGAGTGGGCTGTTGATGTGCACTGTTTTCTCTCATAAAGAAAATGGAAGAGCTGCTCATAGCTGGAAAATCATTGGTGGTAGTTAGACAGCTCCATAAAAATCTTGGGAAACAAAACAAAATGCATCAAATTTTAGGGAAAATATGTTGGTGTTGATTCATAAAGTTTAATTGGTAGTGATATTACAAAGTCCAACACTATCAGCACCTATTGTATCCTTTCCTATCTGGTCCACGGTATAAATATACTAACTTTTAAAACTGTACATTATGACAAATAGTGTGTAGTATATACTGTGCATAATTAGGATGTAGTATGGATTTAGTGTTACTCTGGAGGAGGTTTCATAGGGATCATTTCTTTGGTAGAAAGCAGTTCCAACAAAAACCATCCACAGTGAGGTCTGTGGATTATCCAGAGTCACCACAGCATTGATTCTGGAAAAAAAGCTGTGTATTTTTTTATTTGTAAGTGGTAAATACTGAGAGCACCACAAATTAAATTCTGTTCACCTCTATGTTATTGGTTTGGAGGCAGAAATCTCTGAGACAAATATCTCTAAAATGTGGGTAAATAAAACCACAACTATTCTCATGGCTAGAAACCACAAGAGGTAAGTGAGAAAATATGTTTTGTCAATTTAGGTGAACTGACTAATTAGGCTTTGGAGACATTAAAGTTTATAATGTAGGTGGTTGAACAAAGATGGAAGGGAGTGAAATACATTTTTTTTAATGACATGAATAAAGCACAATTTGATATACGTGCAGCCACTCATAGCGGTGATGCAGAAGTCGTGCTGCCGGCAGACGAGGACCATAAAAAGGTGCTCGTTTTTGGAAAGATATACTCTACAATGGGACTGAATAAAACACAGCAGATATGGTTTTACTTATATAAAAGAAGTAAAAGCTGCAGGGTTCACGGTTCCTGGCTTTGCACAGTGACAGTCTTAATGCACTATTCAAATAAACATTCCTCTGAAAACTGTGAAATTCCATTAATCATTAATTGGCTCAAACGTTCATTCAGACATTCATAATCGGCTGCAGAGCTGTTGTGAGAGGCGATGTGGGAGGATACAAGGCGCAGAGGCCTGGTGCCTCTGAAATATTGATCACACCTAAAAGAACCCAGAGGTCTAACACAGGCTATATTTCACACCTGAGAGAGCCAGGAACAGCTTCATCGAATCGACAGGAACAAAATGGCTTCCGCCTCGCTTTACTTAGTGCTACTGTAGGTAATTGCTGGGCTAATATCAGTGAGTCCATTAGCCAGTTTGTTAATGCCCAGGAGTGCCAGCCAGTGTTAGCCCAGACTGAAGAGGAAGAGTCACTGCATTTTTAATACAAACACAAGCAGCAGCGTTGCCGGAGAAGGTAATGGCTTTGACTCTTACGCTCGGGCTCAATGTCAAACTCTGAGCCTCGCTCTTTGATCCTCTGCCGCAGAATATGAATCGCGCAGGGTCAGCCTTATCAATTATTTACACCCATCTTTCTCTATTTCCTGTTTGTCCGCTCTTGTGGCTGTAACTTGCCCTGACACTAATGGCGGACGGCCTGGTGAAAACATTTATCAATGTTACCGCAGAGTCCTCTCCGGCTCTATACTATCACTTTCAGCCTTTTGGAACTTAGAGTACTGACACTGCACTGATCCTAATCATCACTACCATACTTTACTGCGTGCGTCTTGGCTGCATCGCCTTGGTAAAGTCACCGTCCCTGAAAATAACCCTTGGTTGCTGCGTCTTGTACCGCCAATGAAACTGTGACTAATTTTAAGTTATGCAATATTTTCAATTATCATATTTTAAATTAAGCATACTTTTACTCAGGCCATGAGGATGTCCTCTGTATCCCCAATATCGTCTAGTACATTATACTCTGCACCGCCCTGCACTTTTGCATATTTGCAATTGAACATAAACCAAATATTATTGTATAGTTTGCCTTACAACTGTGATTTATGTACATTTTTATATACTTGAATTTTCATCTTTGAATTTTATATTCTTCTTTGCACACTGTCCTTTTTTAGCAGAGTATGCCAACCTGCATTTCATTGCACATACCTGTATTGTATGAACATGTGATGAATAAAACCTTTAAAAGGTTGAATGTTCAACATTAAATATTGCCATGTTTATAGAGAGCGGATCCATTCAAAGGTGAGATAATTATAATGCATTCTGCTTAATTACAAGCTTGCTGAACCACAGGAGCGTGGTAAAACTTCAGCCATGAATTTTCATCTGCCTGACCTGCTGCTTCACTATTTCATTCACACCATTACATACAACTGCAGGTTGCTCCGGCCATCAAAAACATGTAATCAAGGCAGAATCAAAAGCTCTGTGCCTCAGTTACCCACACACACACACACACACACACACACACACACACACATACTCTCTATTACTGAGACCATGTTCATACTCAACTTGGACTGATGTTTTGCAGCAGCTGTTAAAAAGGTGCTGGGCATAAATCTTAAGTTTGATTTCATTTAATCAGTGTAAATTCAGATTTGATTTCATTTACTCAGTGCAGCTCTGCTCCAGCGTCCATCAAGGAAAAAGCAGGTTTTGTGTGACCTCACACTGTGCCGTGGTGGGCCACATGGTCCCTGCGTGCCAGGGGGCTCATTTAGAAAAAAAAAGAGTCAGTGAATGGGATTTGTGCTAGATGGAATAATATGCTGTGAAAGTCCATTAGGGACTAGGCTAATGAAATTGAAACAGCTTGGTGATCAAATTAGAATCTGTTCGGCAGATATTTAATTTAATGTGCTGCTGAATTCGAGCACTTTCTATTTGGTAGCCCCAGAATGAAACTAGCGCACAATAAATCAAGCAGGGACACAATTCATCCTACAGTCTGTCCTCCCCTCATTTTTTCTGGAATGAACAACTTTCCAATGTCTGTATTTGCGAAAAAGCCCCACACGCTACATTTTCTGAATCAAAAACAGACTAACGTGTTTAAGTAGAGACAAGTGGAAATAAGTAAAAACATACCAGACCTCAAAAAAAAAAAAAAAAATCACACGTAGACTTTATCTTTGACCTTTCAGTGTTTTCCCATAGAGAACACCTTCATTCACAATCTCATGCATCGCTGCAGCTGCTTTGTAAAGAGTCACGGGGTGAAATTATTTGAATAGACACACAAAAGATTTCAGCTTGTTTGAAGAGCTGCCCTCTGTATTTTGCACGCTCTCCTTACCATGTCTGGGGTAATATGCAAAGCATAACCACACTGGGAGACAGGGAAGAAGAGAAAGAGGGGGGGAAAAAAAACTCACTCAACAGTGGTTATTTCAGATAGTTGCACATCATCCCAATTGCCAAAAAGCATGGTAATTATTGGAGCAAGAGATACAGATTTTGAAATTGAGGCGGAAGGCGTGCTACAGAGACTCTTTCTAATAAAAGGGGATGGACGGAGCTGCTCTCTTGTCTTGTATGTGGTAGCCATAAACAAGGTTTTGAACATCGAGCAAAGCTTGGACTGCATTTCATTTCACTGAGGAAAAAAAAAAAATACAGACAAAGAGAGAGACGCAGCTTCTCATCCATCTATTTATATAAACATACTATTCTGGGCACGCACTTCAGGCACAAGCAGATGGGCTGATGAATGTAAACATGCAAATGTGCATGTGAACACACACACACACACACATACACACACACACACGGGTGTTTTTTTCAATTTTGTCACACGTTTGTTTTTTAAATTTTTGTCCGGTGTTGTCTCTGCACAGTGTATTAAAATTAGAAGTGCTAACACCCACTGCCTGGGAACAGGTGTTAAAATGCAAATTCTAATGGCTGGCGTCTACTGTAGACTGTGCTCTGATCCCTCGCCGGTTATGTCAGGTCTAGATCGTGGAGGGTGAAGTGAAGTAAAAGAGGGGAGGTGTTCCCCAATCACAGGAGATGATGAGGCAGAAAAAAAGGGCCCTCCTCTGTTCTCCGCCAGGGGAGACATAGTTGCCAACATTGGCGCCAAAGCTAGCTGGATAGCACCGAAAACATGCTGGCAGCAGAGGGGGTGGGTGGTCTGTTGCCAAGGGTAACCTGCCTGGGATCAAGACTCTACCCTCCACCTTGCCTGCTGAGGTGTCAGGGATGAAGGCAGAGGGAAAGGAACGAGAAGAGAGAGAAAAGACTCACAGGATGAAAGTGGACGTGTAGAAAAAAAAAAAAATCTAGGAGAAGAGAAGGGCTACGAGGTGAGGTGAAGGGAGAGCTGCAGAAAAATGATTAACTGAGAATGGAGTGCATTAGGCAGTCCGGTCCCAACCACAGTCCTTTTTTTTTTTTTCTTCTTCTATCCATTTCTCTCTGTCTTTGATATTCAACCGAAGAGGAGATTCATTTTATTTTGATTTGAGACTCATTTACTTTCGAATCCATCAAGTCTCTCTGTGATAATATCAATTCATGGGTTGCTCCCGCCCACTAAGCACTGAAGACACCGATTGCTGACGTTTAAATTCACACCATTTGCAGTGTAATTGCTTCAACTTGGAAGAGATTATGATTCGCTAAGAAGATAAAGTGAACCGCAAGTTGCTATAAACACTGTTATAATGGAGCTATATTAGTGAAGCGTGTGAAATATGTTCAACGCAACACCTGTACGACCAACATTAACCAAAAACATCATCTTTCAATCACCTTCCTTCCAGATTAGGAAATTATATAAACACTTAAAATAAGCTTATAAAATACAATTCATCATTAAAGATAAACCAGTGGTACCCAACCTTACTGGCTTGTGCCTTTACAAAAAAAGCAGCGGTCTGGTTGGGACCCCTTATCAAGTTTCAGATGAGTTTTTAGCAGTTGCCCTCTAAACTTCTCCGATGGTTTCATTTAAATAACTGCTTGAGGCCCAAAAAGGTCAAATTATCCAATATTTCATAAAAAAAGGCAAAGATTAGAGAGAAAAATGAATACAAATTTGTGCATTTGTTTTTTCTTTGTTTTTTCTTCCTCACCCAATTAATCATAGTTGAAGCTAGCTCCACATCGATAAATGCTACTTATACATTTATGCATTAGTATTAACATCATAATATATAAAAATATGAGTTATAGGAGACTATTCTCTGCAGAATCAACATGTTTACTTTGTACATTTTGCGGATAATATTTTCGTAGGATTGTGAATGCAATATTTTTACATTGATGTACTGGTATTTCAACTTAAGTCAATAATTTCAACACTTCTTCCGCCACTTTCTCTCAATGACAAAACCAATCACGTAGCTTCATCTGACGCCCTCTTGCTGCACGCCACACTGTAGCCCCGGGCAGATATAAACTAATGTATGACTGAGCACCTGAATGGACATAATGCAGCGGCGGAGTCAACCTCCTTTCAACTCTCCTGCGGCGATTGCTCAGAAGCCACACTGGGCAACATATGCCATCTCTGTATGCATGGCTGTCATGTCAGCTTGATACTGGTCAACAGTCCAAGTCTCACTTTATGCATTTATTCATTTCCAATTCATGACCACATCCGGTGCATTAGAGCTGTGTTAAATCAACCAGAACTGCACCAAACTCCCTGGAATGCATGAAAAGATGATGAGCTCTGATGATTGATTAAAAACATTTATAGAAGCGATTGTTTGTTGGGCTTTATCCCTACATTGTGGAGGGATATTGTATTTAAGCATCCTCGGGGGATGAATATAGGATTGTATAAATGAGATGATTGTTTTCCATAAAAAAGTCAAATTTGGGAGTAGGTTACACCAGGGTTTTTTGAGATAAGTCAAGCCATCAGACCCCCTGCCGCTTAGCAGCATGGGGGATCTCAGCAGCTGTCTAAATGTGTCACTGCCGTTTAGAGTTACTTTCATGTATGTTTTGAGACTGAGAGGTGATATGGACAGAGGCCACAAGGGAGAGAAAGGGGGGGGGGGGGGGATATAGAAAGACAGCAAGAATGAACAAACAAAGAAACAAAACTAGCTGTGTTTAGAAGGAGAAAAGACGGAGACGGAGGAAAGGGGAGTGCTGAAATGGAGACATGAATAGCCAGCACCTAAAATGGCTGAATAAACAGGAGGAAATCTAGGTCGGTCTGTCTCTCCCACTTCAAGCAATGTTGAGGCAAGTGCCCTACTTCTTGAATGCTTTGGACACTTTCAGGGCGAGCTGTCATCAGATTGAGTCTCCCCTTAAACTTCTGGATACGTTCAAGCTATAAGACCTGTCTCAAAAAAAAAAAAAAGATTATGACGTATTATTTACGAACAACAAAATAACGACGAATTTACTTTCACGTCTGCTCACATCCTCCTTGTGTTCTTGTTCTTCCTTGTCAATTATTTTTCGTGATTATTTTTTCCTTTGCCGTTTCGAAAAGGCATTATTTGTCATGAAATTAATTTGCCCAAAAGTAATAAGGCACCAGTCATTTTTAAAGGCAATTTTCTTCTCCATAATATGAAACTGCTGAAAGATAAGTGCATATCAAAGGCTCAGCAGATAGCACTCATTGCGGCTCCCCTCTCTCACAATTAACAGGGCTGCCTGAAGAGAGGAGGCATGAAATCTAGGTGATTGGAATGCAAGGAGATGCCAATGTAATTCTGAGAAACGCCATTAACGTTAATCAGAGGCTCCAAATGATTGATTATGCCGATGCCTTGCACGTCGGGGACCACGCATGCATGCTGATGCGTGTCGCCCGTTGTAAGCATGTCAGAGTGCATGATCAAAGAAGTCGATGCGTTTATCGCAGTGCTTTTATCTGGCTTTTTAGGATTCTAATTGCATGGGTGGGAAGATTATGATGGTTGCTGATAAACGCTATGTGCACAAACGTGAGTGATGTGATGCCAAATCCTGCGCGCGATCGCATGCATTTTTCCACATGGTAACATTATGAATGTGTCAGAGGCAGATATATGGATGTAGATAAATATGTTGGCACATATATATATGTTTGTCTTTTTCTATTCAGAGATAACTACATAGAGGTTCACAGAGGGCAAGAAATAAGGGAGCCGGAGAAAGTGACAAATATATTGTCTATCTTGTGAGACAGTGGGAGGTTGTTTTTAAATGTCACAGTGACTCTGAAGGTCTGTCCCAGGTCGGCCTGTGTCGCCACTCTCGAACAATACCTCAGAAGACTCATTGCTGTGTTATGCACAGGCATAAAATCACACACACACACACACACACAGGCGCATGCAAGCTCACATAATCAGCCTCTGCCACCTTGACTACTCCAAAAGTCTCCAGAAACACCGAATTCATACTGAATGCTGTTTTCTGGGAGCACACACACACACACGCTGGGATGTGTGTGTGTGTGTGTGTGTGTGAGAAGGTAAACTCAAGCGGGAGGGTGCGGTTTTAAAGGAAAGCGCTAACGTCATCTGGAATATCTTTTTCCTTTTAAATACAAAGTGGAATTTTTCTTCAAGGGTGCCTTAACAATTTGACCAGTGTTTGCTGAGGAGAAAGAGACAAAGAGCGGCGCGGTCTGACAAAAAACACATAACTGCGGAGGCTTTCAAAAGCAATTTTGCCTTCGCTAATGTCTTGCGAGCAAGCTGTACTCCAAAGGAATTAGGGGAGATAAAAGGTTGTTCATGCATGGACTATAGTGTGCTTAATCGAAAGCCAAAAAGCAAAGAGGCGACGAATAGTTCAGATGGTTAGTCTGGCCCTCCTTTAAGACCTAAACAATCTTCAACAGAGTGAAAGAAGGAGAGATTGAGAAAACGAGTACAGAGAATGAAAACAACACCGCCTGCTGCTTCCTACCCCATCTGTGTTCACCACAGTAGAGCAAACATTACTCACTCTTTCTTTTCACCTCCCGGTTCCCCTGCCCCACTAACAAAACCGCCCACCCGCCACCATCTTCTTCTTCTTCTTCTTTTACCAAAGCTGTATGGAAACTAGATGCTGCCTCCTTCCCTCTGCCAGATGCTGCAGAGACTCTGAGCCAAGTCAAGCACAGTGGGTGTCTGTCATTTCGGGCTCGCTGTCGGGTGAGTTTATCTGTCATAGAAGGCGTCCTTACACCACCGCCCCTGAAGGGAGATTAGACACACTGCACTGACTCTCTCTACCTCTATCTATCTCTGTTTTCCCTCTCTCTCCATATCTGTAGCTCTTGTCTGTTGCTCTCTTTCCCCATCAACATTCCCTCTCTTTCCTGTCTATGCCCTCTATCTTATTCTCTACCTCTCCCTCCCCTTTCCCTCCCGCTATTTGTCAGTATGCGCTCCACTGAGCCAGGACTGTGAACAGGTTACAGTAGTCGAGAGGGGAGGTCCGCCATGATCAGCCATGCGAGACACAGATGGGCCTCCTTGTCCATTCAGCAAGACTGTTGACACAGGTTATAGCATAAAAATGCTCATGATGTATTTCAATCCCCCCTGTCCGCTGTAGTTGACAGCAAAGCTAGTGAAATAATGTCAGATACTGCTTTGCTACAATGTCAAAAATACACAGCTGTCAAAATCAATCTTTTTTGCGCCTCAAGTTGCCGGCGAGGTTCGGGGAAGATTTCTGCATAACGTTTATAAAATTTTAACCTGACTTTCATGAGCTTAGCGCCGCGAGTCTTTCTTTGCAATAGTTTGGTTACTAAATAGCCATCCAGGAATTAAAAACTTGTCAAAGAAATAAACTATAAAAAAAACTTACACTGCAGGCAGTTAGACAATAATTGCAGAAACGGCAAATTCACAGTATCCATACAGTAACTATAGTCTGTAGGCACAAGAAGCTCAAATAAACTAAAGCCAAACCAAGTTTAATCTCATCCCTGCCAGCACTGAAGAAGACATTTTTCATAGTGAATTTTATAATTAGAGTGTTATCCAACTTGTGCTATCCCCCGAGTGGCAGCATTGGCACACAAGTGGAGAAGGCCCCTTGGAGGCTTTTCCGAGCAAAAGGCATATGTAATGAGTCATGAGGTCCCTCTTCGCTCCAAATGACATTAATTGCTGTCCAGGCAGAAGCCTGCTGGAAAACGGCCAACACATGCGCAGGTTAGGGCAATTCAACACTGGGAAGACTGCTGAACAGCCACATCTTATTTTTCCTAAAACACGCGTGCAATTGCATCATGTGTATGCCACGAGCGGTCATTTATCAAAAACCATGTGAGTGTTATCAGAGGGAAAAGAAAATATGATGAATACAGTATTTTTTTTAAGTGAATACGCCACGGCTGCCTTTTTCCTTCTCTTCTGTGGCCATTCTGGCACGTTCCAGCCAAGACATGAATGAATTAAAGATAATGTGGGAAGAATGAATTAACCATGTTCTCTTCAGCCTTCAAACCAACTTAATCAAAGGGAGCCTGTGAAATTCAGAGGGTGGAGGGAAGGGGGGGGCGGAAGGGGGGTCAAGAGAGCTGTGCTTTCACCCATGTCCATCGTCTTAACATCTGTCACCTTTGTGCTGACTCATACTGTCATGGCCATAGGCTTAGATCTTACAGAGGGCACGGCTGAGAGACACACACACACACACACACAACTTCATTGCAGGTGAATGAGTGAGTTAGACCTTAGTCTGACTAAATTTGCTTGCTACTCTTCATTGGCATATATTAATTACAACATAATGCATCTGCATAACCTTAAAGGAGATGTTGCATTTTTTTGGTAATACTTAATTTTACAGGTTTTGTAATATCTTAATAATTTCCTTGAGAGTTTTTTTGAAAGGATTATGTAATTTGGTGGTAATTATATGGAAAACAGACAATGTGTTGAGACATTAGACAGTAAGTACTCACTCAGTCCTTTGAATTAGGTTTTAAAAAGAATCAGTCGATTATAAGGTACAGTAGTTACATACTGTAGTTAGGGTGAGGGTTGTTTGTTGATTTACAGTGGAATTTCCTTGAAATACCCATTTCAAACCAAGTAAATATTAATTTATCTGTTAAAAACTTTACTCTCTATATTTGTGAATTTTATTTTATGCTTGCCCATAATTGACACTACACAGAAGGACACATCACATTACATCTTTGCACTTACAGCTGACCCGCTGTGCGCTAAAAAGACGATTACTTTGTTTATTTATCTCAATCTTTCCAAATAAATTAGAGTGACATATTAGTTTCTTTTTTTAGGAAATTATTAGTAAAATATGGAGCTGTGATAAAAAGCTACTGAAAAGTAAAAATTATCTCACTGTTCTAGGAATTTGCCACAATTAGACAGCAGGATGGTATATCGAGATAATTCCAGTGCAGATACACTGGAGTTAAACAACTGAAAATGTAAGGTTAAGTAGCCACTCCATATAAATAATTAGCAGAATGCTTGGAGCATCACAGGCATATTAAATATGATACTGTAGTTCAAAGCATATGAGGATGTTTTTTCCTTTGATGTAACCTTAAAACGACCCTTGAAAAATCATTGAAACAACACACAACCATGCACAAACATCTCAGATATACACAGAATATGTCATCAGGATAAATAGGTCATAACCTTATTGGTCGAGTTGGGCGCCCAATCAGGCTGGGTTCTATTGGGGGCCATAGCCTCTTTGTTGACAGTAAATGTGTGTGTGTGCTTTGCAGAACTGGAGCTAAAAAAATAATGTTTTTTTTCCCCACAATAGAGAGACAGAGGAAATGGTTAAGGGCAGTGGAGGAGCAGAACAAGAGATGTGGAGATGGAAGACTTGGCTGTCATGTCCTTGGCCATCTGCCCCACTGCCTGCCCAGAATGTTTGAGGATCAATAAACCTCAGAGACACACTCCATAACCTTCAGCCATTCAGCGCTTATAATAATTCTATATAAGAGCCATCCTGTAGGAAATATCATTTATCCCTATAGATTGTTTTTCTGATGATCCCAGCTTCATAAAAAAAAAAGTGATATAGTCTGTTTTGTCTCCTTGTCAATAGAGCTTTGTCACGGTGAGAGTCAATAATGGGGGGATTAAATAAATACAAACTCGCACTCGGTAAAATGCAGAGGTACTCACTTTCACATTTTCACTCCATCTGTGAAGGAGCCTCGCACTCAAATTTGATCCCCCTCATTTTTTTTTATCAGCAAGCGAGAGGAAAAAAAAAAAAAAACAACTACTTGCTGCTTTTTTCTTACCAGCAGGCGCTTAATCCTCCATGAATACATTTGCAGTGTGTACATATGTGTATATACGTGTGTGTGTTTGCGAGTGAGCCAATCTGCCACACCGTTGCTGATATTGAAGGCAGAAGACTTTTTTTTTTTTGCCTTCTTTCCACTACATTTATTTTCTAATGTTGACGTTTATCACTTGAGTAGCCCCGCAATTCATCATCCCCCCCCCTTCCTGTCGATAATCCGAAAGGGAGTCAATTTGCTAAAATGTGAATCTCTTTCTCTTATTTGGCTTTACTCTCTCCCCTCCCTCTCTCTCTCTCTCTCCAATCTCTGTATTTCTATCTGCCTCCTTTTTTCCTGTGGCTCAGGTGAGAGATGGCAGAGGAGAGCAGAGAGTGGCTGTAATAGGGCAATGCTGAGGCTTGAGGGAGGATTTAGGAGTGTCTTTGGAGCTGAGATGGCACAGCCCCGCAATTCATCATCCACCCTTCTTGTCGATAATCCGAAAGGGAGTCAAATTGCTAAAATGTGAATCTCTTTCTCTTATTTGGTTTTACTCCCCCCCCCCCCCCCTCTCAATCTCTGTCTTCCTCTTGGTCCTGTGGCTCAGGTGAGAGACGGCGTAGGAGCAGCAGAGAGTGGCTGTAACAGGGTAACGCCGAGGCTTGACGGAGGATTTAGGAGTGTCTTTGTAGCTGAGATGGCACCTAGCCTTGTGTGTGAGATACACCTCAATCGATTCCAAATCCCTGTGATCTTTCATTAGGTGCTCGTCACAAGCTGTCCCGCTCATCACTCAAGCACACATAGCATCGCGTCTGTAGCTGGGTAAATAGAGGGAAATTATAAAATGATGCCGCACCTGAGTGAAGTGGAGCGCTTTGATCTCAGGGAGCATCTGTCTCCATCTAAGAAAATGCAGCTACTTATAAAGACAGAGTTATGTGTTGTTAGAACCAGCATTAGGCGGTAACGAAAGTTAATATGGCAAACACGTTGCTTTTTTACACATCCTGCATTCATTTGGATCGGTGTTTTTGTCCACCTGATGAATGTAAGTCCGATACTCCCTCTCTTGGCTCTGGTCTGGTAATTCTCTGGTAATTCATTATAGCTATCAGCTAGTTGCTAACTTTGTCTATCTGCTGTTTGATGCTGTGCAGGTAGCGTACGGTGTGTTTTTTGAAGTTTCTTTGCTGCCTACAGCAGCCAAAAAATATGAAAGTGAACCAAAACAGCAAGGTTGAGGGTTGTAAAGCCCAAAAGAATCAGCTGAAAGGTGCTAAAATATGCTTCATAGCAGAGTCAGGAGATAATTCTATGTGAGTCTTTCACTGCTAGCGAACCCTTTCAACATTACAGTCATTTGACCTATTGTTAACAAAAATATGAATTATTTATTTGTAAGAATGCAAAAAAACTACAGCTCCCTTGTTAATTTAATGCACATCATTGTAAATGTTTTGTTTCTCCCATGACCATTATATCCATCTAACTTTTAATCTGGTTCTAGTTACTTTTTTTTATTTCTTCTGATGACTCTGAAATTATTTTAACCATATTTCTTTTTTCTAGCCATGGTGAGCCTACATTTAGGAATCACCTGGATATTGTTAAGAGTTGGAGAGTGTGTGAACCGTGCAGATCCACTAGGAGGACTGTGAGGAGTCATAGGGGTCAAGCTACTGTAGCAAAATGTCTCATTTTCTATTTCTAGTGTTAAATACAGATGATGCCAGGTGTAGCTGTGGTGGTTTTAAAGTTGTTGGAAGCTGAGAAATGGAAAATAATGAAAGTAATTACTTCTGCTGTTCAGTAATGTATTTTTTTCCCCAATGTGTAATAAGTAACGAGTAATTGGTCAGGACCGATATTCTCAAATATCTGCTACAATAAGAAATAAACACTTTGGTGTAACAACAGAGAAGAGCTTTGAAGATAAAATGGCCGCCACTGAAATGGCCACATTCTGTCCACACCTCTGTGAGTATAACCTTGGCCTCTACAGGGCTTTAACGGAGTCACTTTTTTCCACTGCAGCTGAATACCAACCAACTGACCGACCAGCTACCTGGGTCCAATCTAGCCTTTAGTATGAAAACAACAGTGCTGTGGCGCTGTCGCAGAAAAAAGAAAAGAGAGACAGAGAGATAAGAAGGAGTGAGAGATAAGAAGGAGAAAGCGGGGTGGGTGGGTGGGGGGGTGGGGGGATGGCTGTGGCGTCAGAGTGAGACAGAAAGGCAACATATAATTTGGAATTCACAGCCAATGTGCTTGTGTGCTGAGACCTATCTGAGCCAAGTTTGTCTCTGATCCTGCTCTGAATTCTAAAATACCCACATCTCTCTATCTCTCTCCCCAACTCCTTTTCTCCCACCTCTTCTTATTCTTTTTTTTTTTTTTCTCTCTCTCTCTTTTTCATCCAGCCTCTTGTATTTGTTCTACTTTTGGACGTACACGATGCTCCACTCTCTTGTCTCTTTCATCTTCTCCTTCTGTCTCTTCATCACTGTGAGAATGGGATTCATGTCCTACCATGAAGCTGTGAAAACACGAGGATCCCCGGGAGGGGTGGCTGTCAGAGAGCAAAGTAGGGAGAGAGAGGCACAATGTTTGTTGTTCCTCATTGAATTTTTCATCTTAATCCATGAAATATACATCGCTGAGGCCAGGGCTAAGGCCACGGCCCACATGGGTACACTGTAATAATGCTGCTCTGTTTGTCCAACTTGAGCAGTTATTACTTGCTGTTGCCCTCCTGAAATCGGGTTAGGAGGGTTATTTGGTGTGTGTGAGTGTCAGGGGGTCTGCTACATAAACTGTTCCCCCTGAAGTGCCTCTGGTTGACATGAATGAGTGACAGATGTCCCCGAAGAGCCCTCGTATCATGTTTGGTGTGTCAGCGCCAGTGTGCCGTGGTGTGAGAATTTGTTGAAGGAGCTTGTGGAAATGTGTGTGTGTGTGTGTGCGTGTTTATATATATATATATGCACATGGCAGTGGCAGAGAGTGAGAAAATAAGTGGGGGGTGAGCATGTAGGTGGGTGCGTACAGGAGCCAGAGAGGGAGAAGTAAAGAGGGCGAGTGCTTGTGTTACATATGTTTGCGTGTATCCATGCATGTGCAGTTTGAGAAAATACAAGACGCAAAAAGGTTTTCGGTGTAATGTGCATTTAAGTGTGTCTGTGCATCTTTTTTTCTCTGTGTTTTCAGTCGAAGTGGAGGTGCCTGCAGTTATTAAATATTAATGACCACAGGCACCAAAACTCTCAACCTCCTTTCTTGATTATTCTCTGTCAACTCACGAATGTCAATACTTTACCAGAGGAGAAAATAACTTTAAATGAACTCTCTTTTATTTTCTTTCTGTAATATTCCATACCAACTGTCCTAGAAATATTTTTAGGGGGTTTATTTTATGACCTTGCAGCATTTATTCTAAAGGTGAAATGAAACGCAAAACATCATCGAAATGCACGGGGTGAGATGGTCACAAGTACATGCAGATAAAAATGAACTCAAATACTGGAGAAAGTCCACTTTTGCAGAGTAATTACACCAGAGAGAGTTTCAAGTTTCCCTTTTAAGAGCCAGGTGAAACACGCTTTGATTTTACTCTTCAAGATTGGTTTACTCCGTATATGAAGTACTAATCAGCAGTGGAAAATAGTTGTATAATTTTCTTTGTGGTGCTGTGGGAAGCCTGGTAAAGTGTGAGAAAATAACCCTTATGACGGCTCAGCTTGGGCTTGTAGATTACAAATATATAACACAAAGCCTGCGTTAGAAACAGGGAGTGCGGCGCTTGAAAGTTGTGGGTTTTTACGAGCAGGAAGGTTCTTTGGAGTTTGAACCGTACTAGCGACTAAATGTCAGCACATCTTGGCCTTTTCTGTTTCAATTTTCATAATAATTTAATTATTTCTTCATCTATCTATCATAATTCCCCCAACTTCATGAAAGTGCAAAACTAAACTGCTGGAGTACATCTTTAAAGGCATGTTGCTTTCCATTTGTAAGCACTACACACAAGTGTGAATTACCAAATTGGCAAAATGCACAACTGGCCTGAGGCCTCCAGACTCCCATGGGCCCAAAACGTCCCAGGTTTGCATGTCAATTGGTTTTGGTAATGTAATTAATTGCAAATTTGTTTTTAATATCAACTGAGGCGGGTCGTGCATTATTAACTAGTCTTGCGGCCCAGGCTTGTTGAGGGGCACTGTGTCAGAAACTAGTTTTAAGCCTGTTACTAATTCAGTTTATCATGCGCTTAAATGGTGTATATTACTAGATAAAGTTGAGTTTAATAAAATTGCCACACACTATCTGACACAGAGAAAAGCAGGGGTCAGGTATAATTATTCCAGGATGACAGTTAGTAAAGCATCGATCTGACACGCTGGATCGTCATTGGTGCCAATGCTGACCTGATTAAGCAATTTGGGTATCAGCCAGATGTGATCTATCCAGTTTCTTTGTCAGTGTCATGATAAAATTCAGTGTCCCCAAGCAGTGTCCCTGGCCTCGTTACCTTCCATAAAAATGATTCCAACAGGACTATTTAACAGCAGATATTTTGATATAGTAGAAAAAGCACAGGTGTTACTAAAAATATTAATGATGATTGCTTATATTCAAGTGTCCCTGAGCTATACGGATATAAAAATTTGGGGAATAAAAAGTACTGGCATCGCATCTGTACTTTGCAACGGTTGATACCCAGAGTTGAGGTAACGGAGTCACTACTAAGAGAAAAAGTTGGTTGGATGCATCCTGAATAAGAACACTGTTTGGTTGCTGGTTTTCTGGGCATATAACAGCGCTGCCATGTGCACTCTGCTATGTGAACTGTACATAATGGGAACTTGGAGGCAACAGGGTACACACACATGAGGCGGATAGTTTGTGGGGTGCATCAGCAGCATTTATGCAGCACCACTGATTAAGAGGAATAGTGTTGTTGGAATGTTATCAGATTTTTGGGGCACAATCACTTAGATTAGATAATCTAAAAAAAAATAATTGCATCATACTGCACAGCATAATATTCCTAAGAGGAAGAGATGACATCCATTCATAAAAGACCAACACTAACCTGAACGTCTGATTAAAAACACAAATGCTGCTTTATGATTATACAATGTTTCACAGCTTCTCATGTAAGCACCAAGCGTGTGAATGCTTACCTTGCGCACAAACACACACACACACACACACATGTCCACTGACCATCTGGCGGCTAGTATGCCAGTTAAGCTCAGCCTGCTGTGAAAAGTCATTATGTCAACAGAGTCACCCCCCAGGGAAGGCACAGTGCTAATAATCTGGTATTATATATTGATCTCATAAGAAGTAACCTGTGCTACTGCCAATAATATTCTTGTAAAGGTTGCATTTCGCTGTTTGTTAGTTTAAATAACAGTCGTAAGGTGAAGTAATACAGTCTGTTGTATCACCGGGAAAATCTGAATAATAAAGCAGATGAGATAAAAATGACTGCTGTTCAGGTTCAGAGAAAGACTTATTTATCAACAAAGTTACAGTAACGCTGACTGCGTGTACTGCATTCAACTGGTTGTGAAAACAGCTGCGAGGTATATTTTCCCAGCTCTTTATTTCCATTGGGGGAATCAAATGTGGGAGGTAAGGAAATACAAAGTCAAATAAGAAGCTGTAATGTTATCAGAGGCCATGAGCCATAACCGCGATAATATCTATCTTTCCCTGCCGAGGTAGGGTAACTTGATAGAAGCAATACATTCCTGGCCATATACGCGCTGATGCACACAGGTACACATCAAACATCTTATATTAGGTCTGTCAGAGGTAGAGGGAGGGAGAGAGGTAGATGGGGGATATAGACACTGTTAGACATAAGCGCATACGGACGGAAAAGAAGCTGACGAATGAATGGGAGAGACAGGAATTAGCGAAAAAAGGAATGAATTATGCATCCTGCGTTAATGCATTAAAATATACATGCATTAGTGTATGCATGTAACATATGTAAGGGTGGTAGGAAAAACAAGATACAGCATGGTGTATACAATATAGCATTTTACCATCCACAGCCCACTCATCTCATTCCACATCTTGTGTCTGAGTGCGCCTACTTGTCTGCACTAGGGTTTTCAATTATCCGGCAGCCGCACCTTTTTTTTCTCCCCGTGAATTAGCATGAGGGGGGGAAAACTCAAGTGGGTAATGGAATTCAGTGTCCCATCGCTCCATTAGAATACACGCACCTGATTGGTTGTCAATGTGTGTTTTTTGAGAGAGAGAGAGAGAGTGAGTGAAGATTTAGAAATCCTCCTGGGTTGGGAAAACAAAGTGCGCGTACGTGCTTTACATGTGCTGGATATAACGAGCGAAATCTGAGTTTGTCAACAACATCTGGAGAATCCACCGATCAATCCATCTAGTCGTAGAATTGTCTTATGAAAATCATTACCGACAAAAACAATCAGCTTATGTGTAAGCTTTCTGTGTAAAACACGATTGCAAACCATAAAAATGGGACTAAAGGTAAGTGGAAAATAAAGCTTTTCCAACATGACTTTAAATCAAACTAAATAATCCCAGTTAGGCCTTAAAAGCAGACAGACTACACATGTAATACACCATACATCAGAATAAAGTTTTTAGTTCAAACAAAAGCCCAGAAATTATATCTAAGACACATTTGTTCATATACTGGCAATTGGAGTTTTCATTGTAATGACTTTGTACAGAGTGCGGCATATTTTTTAAGTTATGTTAGAGAAAGACTGTTGCAATACCGGCAGAGTCTTTATCTTGTCAGGTGTCTGGCTGCAATTTCCCCCTTTTAATTGGAAACCAAAAGACATGAAACTTGATGGAGCATTCTCCATTTCAGCTTCGCCTGACTTCAACTTGTCACCTACAACATCTCCGCAGAAGCGAGTTCATCTGGGCTCACCGGAGCCACGATTAACCGAGCTCCAGCTCTCTCCCGCCCAGCGCTCTCTTCTTTTCAAACCATATAAAAAGAGAGAAGACAGGGTCTTTCTGCTGCCTGAGGCACATACTCTGCAGCTATAATCAAACCCAGGCCAGGACTTTGGTTGTATGTCGTCCTCCTCTGTCTGTCTTTCCTGTCTTTACTTTGAAGGCCGTTGTACAATCCACCTCTAAGACGTTAAGACTACGGCTTTCAAGTATATAATGCTGACTGGTTAATTCCTATATTTACTGTATTCATATTATCTATCTTTTATTTGGTGATTAAAATTGATGATATGTCAGGCACAAGTTTGTCTCTTCAAAGAATTAGAAGGTGTTGTTTTCTTCCTTTAATATCGAGAAAATATCCTGACAATTTTGAAACTACAATTTATCATCACAAGCGTATTTATCACCGTGGTGAGGTTATGTCAGTGTCTTATATGCAGTATGGTTTCTTTATATTTGTGCTGTTAATTGTATTGTCTATCTTATGTCTGTTTGTGGCAAATAAATAAAATAAAAGTTTTTTTTCCCCATCTGAAAGCTGTAGAGATGAGATTCTGAAGGATTTCTGTGTGTGTGTATATGTGTTTGTGTGTGTGTGTGTGTGTGTGTGTGTGTGTGTGTGCATATGTGTGTGTGTGTGTGTGTGTGTGTGTGTGTGTTACATCTTGGGTAATCTTCACCTGCAGTCATGTGCAGTCCCTGGTGAGATACTGTGTGAGTCACAACCACCACATCTAGCCCACAGCTTAGAGTTTTTCTGTCACGGATTTAAGCGGGCTCACACACACACACACACACACACACACACACTTTTAATGTGCACATACCCCACATTCACTAATCACTGCAGTGTTGCCACAAGCCCACCTTTCGAATCATCTTTCACTAAAAAGTTACCTGTGATACAAATGTTTTTTGCTATTTGTTTTCTGCAGTGTTAGGTTTATACTTAAACATTGGATTCTTTTACTATGTGCGACATAGGCACAGCATGACACCTGACAAGGATCCTTGTCTGCTTTATGCTCTGCATTAGACCCCGGCGATCAAATGAACTTATAAATGAAACAGCAGCATGGCAAAATGTTGTGCTCACCTCTGCAAATTACCCAAATTGCCCCTCAGATTTGAAACCAAGCATGCAGTTGTTCTTAGCAGTTAAAATGTAAACACTACAATCAGCATTTTAATTCATGATTGCCAAACAAGCCGTAAGCTAATCACAGAGAGGAGGGGGGGGGGGGGGGGAGGGGGGGAGATAATGAAGAAAGCAAGAGAGAGGAAGACTAAGGAGGGAGTCAGTGATTAGGTCTTGCCTCAAAATGTGTGTTTTTCTCTGCACTCTGGGGCTCTGTGGGTTTCAAAAATTTGCTGTTTCTTTCAAGGTCAGTCAAAGACGTGCATGTTCTCCTGGTGAAGTTTTATTAAAGAGGGACTTGAAAGGAGATAGCAGAGATAGTTTTATGATGGAATGAGGTGAGAAGTAAAAACCTCTGCATACACCAAAGACTCTGAGTAAAAGTTATGTTCGCACTCTTTTTGTTGACTCTACCGTCTTATATATTCAGCTGTTTAAGATATTATAGTGTGGCTATGTAGCTTTTAGTGTTTTCAAGTAGTGACCTCATAATTGCAAAGGCTAAGGTAATGGCCCTGGGCCCGATGAGACCTTTGGTTAGACGTACGTATATTCAGAATTGACAGGCGTAAAGCCTTTAACCTTTTCCTCCAGATTCATTACTAAACTCAAAACGCTGACAGCGAGGACCTGGCGTCTGTCATCAGAAGTTATTATCTAATGACATTTCAGTCAAGTCTTGGCAGTCTGGAATGTCTGATAATTTAAAAAGCATTTCTTGTGAACATAAACCTTGTAGAGGCAGCTGAGTTGTTTTAGCTGCAAATTAGAAGATATTCACATTGTGGTAACCTTCCTAGTGATCCAATATTCCCACAGCTACAGAACTGGAGACTAACAAAGTACAACATGGGGCAAATGATAATAACAAAAACATTGGAAGTGAGGTCAAACCTTGAATTATTTTTCCTCAAGATGTAACCAAATCCACTGGTTTCATAGTTAAATATTCACTCAAGGTCTAATTAATTATTTACTGTTTACCTGTGGCAAAAAGTCCAACTTTTTTTTACATGTGGTTACTGTTCAATAACGGTTTAATCGTGGAAAAACAGAGCCTTGCACTTCCATGATTTCTGCACATTATTTTATAGTTTAAAGGTACAGTGTGTAGAATTTAGTGGCATCTAGTAGAACAAACTTGGCAGAAATGAAACATAATATTCATAAGTATGTTTTGATTAGTGTTTAATCCCATGAAACTAAGAATTGTTGTGTTTTTGTTACCTTACTGTTCATAGAGAGCGGGTCCTCTCCCATGGAGCCCACTGTGTTGCACCACCATGTTTCTACAGTAGCCCAGAACGGACAAACCAAACACTGGCACTAGAGAGAGACTTCCACGTTTTTCACGAGTTTCACTGCAACTGTAGGTTCTCCTACACACTTGGAAGGGGAGAGGTATTCAGTTAGTTGCAATCTGCAACCTCACTGCTAGATGCCACTAAATCTTACATAGTGGTCCTGTTTAAGGCTACAATCACTGCTAATATTTAATGAAACCCACTGTTTGATCACCCTTGTCTGTCAATATATCATTTGAAATATTAGCAGTGTAATGTAACCACACAGCGGGCAAAAAAAAAAAAAATCCTACACTATGTTCTGAACATGCTGCTTCTCTCAGTGAATTGGCAAAAATCTCCAGTTGCTTTTTTTTTTTTATATTACTAAATTCATTAGCGCCATGAGACTGGAGGAATGAAGATATTCGCCCCCCAATGACTTGCAGCCAAATTATAAGAGATACCCTGCTTGGCTAGCTATGCTGTGATATCTAAAAAGCAGAATTAAAAATGCATTCCTTTTCCTTCCTTTAGAGGTTCCTGCAATTACTCGGTTGGTTAGAAACACAGAGGGAGGCATTCCCTGCATCGCCCTCACTAGTTGCTGTACATCTTTATAATTCTCTCTCTACCCGTGTCGCCACTTCCCTCTCTTACTTATACACACGCGAACACATACTCACAAATACACTTTATCTCTCTATACTGTAAAGGCAGCTAAGAAACTGCTTGTTGTTGGCCCTCATCTTTGCAGAGCAGATGGCTGTTTTTCTGCACCACATGGCCAGCACTCAGGAGATGAGGGGAGCTCTTTAAGAAGAAAAAGACTTTCAATCTGCTTTAGCAACTGTAGCTCCTCCTCATCATCACATCTCTTTTTTTTTTTTTTCGCACGGCGTCAGCAGCAACTCTCCCACCCCCATCCTTAACCACCACCACCACCATCACCACCAACAGCACCACCACCTCTTACGACATACCTACACCGCAGCATGTATCTAGCGGCGGTTGATGATTATGTTAATACTTAATGCTTATGTAAACGAGTCAAACACAAGGTCGCAAAGTGAGATTATTAAGATGCTGCACGGATGCACGGTGGACTGGCCAAGAATTCCAACTCGCAGCCCCCCCCCCCCCCCTCCCAGTTTCTATCATGTTTCTCCAACATGTGGGAACACACTGCATATGTATGGAGAGCCACATTCATTATTCATGCTGGGACTCAGTCTGAATGTGGTGGAGAAGTAGGGTTGTTCTAGAAGAGGATGGAGAGCAGAGACTCGGAGTAGGGGGAGTGAGTCGTCTATTTATTTATTTATTTTTCTTTTATGGATCTGCACTGTTTGTATAATTCAGTTTCAGCATGATGGGCTGAATTTAGTCTGAGGACTACTATAAGTAAACCTTGAGGTATGATACAGGGGTGGGTTTGCGGTCATCGTCTTGGCCAACTTTGCTTGTTGTTGTAAAGTTAGAAACGTACAATACGTGCTTATGGACAGCAAACAACAAGCTTAGGTCAAGATATTATAATTCATAGGTTGTTGAATGGCTAATAGACTGTTCATTATTAGTTTGATCCAGATGCTTCCCTTCAAACTAATTAGATAAGTGTTTTTAGTAGAGTGAATGTGGTATTTAGTGGTTGAATGATACTGAATTCTGAATGACAACATTATTACTTACGATGTGGAGCATGATGTAGTCACCCAGACGTGGGGCGCTGTCGATGCGGACCAGGATGCCGTCTTTGATGGTAGTGCTAAAGCCCACGGCCAGCCGGTCCGTCCGTGTGCTCGGCCTTTCGTTATTGGGCCATGTGTATGTGATCAGACCCCCTCCTTTACCGAAGATGTAGGTGGTGCCAGCTGAGGAAACACAAGTAAAAAAAAAAAAGGGTAGAAATTAGATTTGTTGTGGGAGAAATAGAGGCAGATAAGTAGAAAACAAAAAGAGAGATGGGGTAAAATTCAATTTTGCAATCTGCAAACATACTCTAACTAGACACTGGGGAGCACGGTGTCGTCAGCAACGAGACACATTCCGACAAAACCCCATCCAAGCTACTTTCATTACAGGCTAACTCTACTGTAATTCCTTTTTCAGCTACCCTGCCGCCGCTACAATGTAATTGTGTCGAGTTCTATTTTAGGTTTTTAAATGGTATTCAGCCACCACCACCTTTTGGGTAGAAGTCAGCAGCTCCCCTGGCGCCATCTATGACCTATCCAGCTCTTAAATATAGCCCCTTTCAAGGGAATAACAGCCAGTATGGCCAGAACCGGATAAGTCTCCCAATCCTCATGTATTATATATGAGACCTGCAACCAAAGAACAAAGGCTGGCACAAGAAAGGAGAGAAGGGGGAAAAGAAAAATCGAAGAACCTTCGCCGGGTTTAATTTGACAAATGCAGTGTAGAAAAAAGGGCCTCAATACCAGTGGGGGTATAGAAGCTCATCTAGAATGAAAATTTCTGTTATTACATCAGCCACTATGCAGATTTCTGTCAGATTAGAGCCTCTGATTGGATCAAGCTTGGCCTTGAGCCACAGTTCCTGTGGAAGTTGTTTGTGGATTTCCTTTTTTTATCATCACATGGAACAGAAATAAAAAAAGAATAGTTTCATTATTTGGTTTGAGGGTCGGATTCAATTCCAACTTCTGAATGTTCCCTAAGGTACATCAGAATTAAAGCACTGAATCCTTGAGCCGCTTAGCCATCTCGTCCACATTTAGGCAAAGATAATCAAGAGATCAAAGGCATTAGACCTACAGCACATAGACTTGTGGATGAATCAATATGGGAGACGAAACAGACTCCTGTGGCCTACGGATAACAGAAAGCATTTGGCCCACCTCACAGGCTGACAGAGGATTGCTAATGAAGTGTCTCAGTTCTTGCCTCAATGTATCAATTCATTTTTTTGGGCTTCCGTCATCCTTCTGCATCCCCTTCTTCCACATCACCTCTCTCCCTCTGCGGCCCCCCTGTCGTTTCACTCTTTCCCGTTTACTTCGTCTCCAAGTCACCTGAACATCTGTTTGGCCTTGTGATGGGTGCCCAGCTGTCTCACTGTTTCCCCTATGAAGCGGCCAACAATCTGCTCTGTGGTCCATAATACCCCGGAGACTGCATGAACATATGGATGAGAGGGAGTAAGAGAGGGGGAGAGACTCCATCGACCAGATGAGTGTCTCTATTTACCTCCAGGCACACAAACAGGTCTGCAGTTTACACACCTCAGGTGTCAGCAATGCAAACTACCAACTAAGGTTGTCTATGTGACATGAAAAATGTCTTAACAAGTGAAGCATCGCCAGCCTCAAACAATTGTTTCACTGCTTGTAACTAATAACCATACATGGCTGGTTTAACAAAGATGCCTCCCTTAGAGATTTCATTTTTTTCCCCTGAAGAGAAACAATAACGTTTTTCAATTGCTCTCAATGACACTGCAACAATAGAAGCTGATGTTTGCATCATGTATCACCTGCCTCAAATAGCACATTTCCTCCATGGCGTCAACGTCTGGCTGAAAACAAGCCCCTGATGCCATAAAGACAGCAGATAGCAGCCTGCGGCCAGGTTGCACCGGATCTGGCCCCGCTGTCTCAGTGCCTCAAAGTTTCTTCTTGCCAAAAGAGTTCAGGCAGACTTAGGATTAGTTTCCCCGGCAAACGAGCAAACTTCGCCTATCTCATCTAACACACACTCTTTTTTTCTGGAGGGGATGACGATGATGAGCAGCAAAGATACAAGCACCCCAGGGAGCCAATTATCACATTGAGGAGATTTGCTTAGTGTTTCAAGAAGACAATGTTCGGAATGAAACACACACAGCCAGCCACACAGACTGACGCACAAACACACACACACACACACACACACACACACACAGGCGGCTTGATGGAGGCACAAATGCACATCATGATGCTCAAGTATAAAAGTGTGCAAACACGTGTGCATACACACAAACACGATGCCTTCTCACATACAATCACACAAGTGGGTGATTATCTGCACAAGTACAGAGAAGAGAGCGAACCCGAGATCGCAGACATCTAGCACATTTCCCTCACAACCTGCTGGGCCCAGACTGCACCGGCTGTATTTCCACACAGAGAGGAAGTCCACTGAATATCAATTTATGCATTCAGTGTATGCAAAAATACCAAGAAGGGCTTCATTTCTGATGCTTGTCTGAAACATGCCAACAGAGTAAAAAAGAACTGGATGGATGGTAAAAAATGTGGAGTTGTAGCGGCTAGGCTAAACTCCCAAGGTCAAGAGTTCCATTTGAATAACTTCACCACGGGGCAAAAGGGCTTTTCTGGGCGACCGGGCTTTTCCACTCAAGTGTGTATGTAAGGAGCACCAACATAACTGAATTGCAGCGATTTTATGAGGAGACTAATTAGACAGAAGTCAGGGGTAAGCAATGGCATATTTTAACATTTCTTGCATATTTTAGCATGCGCCCTCTGAATTACTTCAACTAACACCTCCTTAGGCATTAACCTGGCCCCAAAACTGTTAACAATAGTCTTTTCAAGGTTTTTTTTTTTTTAACCAGTATTAAAACCTAGGTACACTGAAAGCAAAATGCAAAAATAAAAAATGAAAAAAATCTACATGGAACTACAAGTATTGTAGTGTGTACTCTACATTAGCACAAAGATCTCATATTAGTATCTCATTAAAAGTGCACAAATGCAACAACAAAGACCATTAATTGTCTGGGAAATTACTCGGTTCATTAATGAGACACCCCTTAAAGAAAAGTGATCTATGTAGTGATGGGGTTGTACACCTTTCTTGCTTTGTTTTGCTTGGTAACGGTGTAACAACGTCTTTGATGCAACACCTGCGGTAGGATGTTAATCCAGTCAAACACATTGAAGCGATAAGGTAAAAGCAGCCAACCTTGTTCTTTTCTTACTAGAAAAGTCCTCTTAAAAGTTTGCTGCTTTGTAACCACTTGTTTCTCCCTTTCTGTGCACTCTTTTCAATCACACTTTTTTATGTGCTTTTGGTGCCATTGTTGGTATTCTTTACTTACATTAGTTACTTACAAGGTTGAAACATTATTCCATTAAACTGCAGAAATGGTGTGTTCAACATACATGCCACCGTTTCACAGCTATGAAGCCCTGGTGAAAAGCCAACTGCAGGGAAAATATCATCAAAGGAATCACATCTACAAACAGATTACTGCACAAGATGTTATTTTGGTGGATCAGAGGGGACTTTCATCTCCATCTTTGAATAATGCAATCTTGCCATGGCCAGTGGGTATTGGAGGGAGGCCATTTGAAATCTAATTGTAGCGTAGGGGTGCTCTATTGATTTGAGAGTGAAGGGATGGGAGATAGGAACCCCTCTGAAAAAAAAAATTACAACCAACATGAATCTATCTAATCTGCGTTAGCTTGCGTGCTTATTCTCTGATGGTAAACAATACGATACTATCCTCCCAAATGAGCCTTACACTGTATACCTATGTTGAGGTTTTTGATTTGAAATAATTGGCGTTGCACTAATGCATTTCTCTCCAGCGTTGTGATTCACTGCATCTGCCACTGTGCCTCCGTTTAGAGACAAACTGTAGATGAGAGACTCGGCGGTCAAAGACTTGGCCTCTATTTCGAAGAGGTCCCTTGAGGCGTGGGAGAGCAGACAGAAGGTCAGGACACCTGTCTGCACAACAGAACCGTGTCCTGTCCTTCAGGCCCCCACGTGACACTACCCAACTAGAGAAAAGACGGGAAAAAAGAGGAGGACACAGTATTTTCACACAGAGACAAAAATGACGGAAGGTCACCAGTTTCAATCCAGTCGACCAGCAGGAAAACCAGATGTGTGTACGGACAGCCACATAGGAAAAGGTGGCACTACCGGCTGATATTAACCACAACGCACAGAACTGCAGTAGGTAAATGTTCTAAACTCTCACTCTATATGTATGTATGCATGTACATATGCACGCATACACAGTCACCTGCATAGACATACATGAGTCTGAACTTGCACACAAACACAACCATACACAAGCGCACACACACACTTCCCCTCCTTTCTCCTTGGTGTGTGTGTGTGTTGTTTATGTGCTTTTATGTCTTTCCCCTTGTTATCTCTTGGGCTTTCTGCAGCGCTGGCACCCTAGGGGATGGAAAAAGAAGACAAACACGGTTTGATGTGGTCGAATTTTCTGCCATCGGAGAATGAGGAAAAGAAAGAGAAGCCTTAAAAAAAAAAAAAAAATCCTGAAAGTGAGATGCAAAATGTAATTGCCTCCTCAATCAAGTTCAAAAGAACTCTATCATCACAATGCTTTCCCCTGTCGCGTTTCATACATGGGGAATTATTAGGCTTGCTGTCCTTCACACAACTACAATAAAGAATCATTGACAGAGGAATCGAATTTTGAGATACTGAGCTGTGTAATCACCAGGATTTATCTCCATTTTACAACCTCTTATCATTTCATAATTCATGTTTCCAACTGTTGCCTCTCCCCTCTGGGATAGAGTGAGGGACGAGACCGAAGATTGAATGCTCTCTCTCGCCGTCTCTCCCATTCTCTCTCTATCCTCAATCAGCTGCCAGAAGCAAGTTTACCACAAAATGGCTAAAGTACGATGGATGTGTGTGCATGTGTGCTGTTGGACGTATCTCTATGGCATATACACACAAAATGTCCATTGTGTGTTTGTGCATGTGTACATGTTTCATCACACGTTGTGTCCATGTGTCCCATCTCTCATCAGCAAAACTGAACAAAATGCAGAATATGATTGATGAAGGGCAGTGTATTGTGAAGAGTGGCTATGTAAAGAAAACAGCCGGCCTTGAATGATTTACTCTGTCTGTTTCCCTGTTATAATAAGCTGTAGCATTACCAAACTATATGGATTCACGCGCCAAAAGACAGGGGTAATAGAAGTGGAAGAAAAATGGAAGGAAAGGAGAGACCGGACAGAATGATCCGAGTGAAGAGTGGAAGATTTTTGCAGGAAGCCGGAGCTGCAATATGATTTATGTGCAGACAACACACTGTAAAAAAAAACATACAGAATTGGATAAAGACACATTTCTTTATGCTTGCCAAGATTTTCCCTTGCAAGATTGCCTTCATAAATATAATACTATTTTCAGCCTAATTAAAGTTTATAAGTACGTAATTATTTTCTGTCAGGTATGGAAGAGAACTTTTGTGTGTAAACAGAAAGGAAACATAAAGAGATGTGAAAAGTCTGCAGAAAAAGTGCTTTAAGATAAAAAAAAAAAAACACCACAGTCTGCGATTATGGCTTAGAAAGTTATTTCCCAGTCTAAACAGTGCGTACAGAGGATTGTATGGATTACTCTGCATTGTATAACATTTTGTCAGAGTCATATTCTAACTTTATGAGCCAGAGCTCACTAGCAAATGCAACAAAGCAAGGCAGAGTCTCAGGCAGCTTCTGCTGCTGCTGCTGCTGCTGCTTGGGCTGCAAAGCAGCACCAGTAGCCAGGATGATGAAGTCTGAGCCTCTGGGCAGCAGCTCCACTCGCTAGGATTGAGCAGTCAAATACTACAGTGGTAGTATTTGTGCTACAGTCGCCCGGCAATGCCAAGAGAAGCCAAGCCTCTCTGCTGCAGTGAGATTTAGTGTTGACAGTTTTGTTGGAGTTGGTTGTTGGAGCCAGTGCACAGGGAGTGCAGGTGTGTGACAGGAAACAATTGATGTCCAAAGGAACAAGAGGGCATACTGTACTAGTGTAACCTACTGTATGTTGAGTAATGTTATGTTTAAATACACTCAGCATTGCTGCTAAACTAGGCTGAAATCAAAGATAACATCTTTAATCACGCTTAATAACATTAGATCACTCTTGAGCTGTGCGAAAAAGAACACTGAGAGTTTGAAACAAGAATGAATAGAAAAACATGTTATCTTAATTTACTTATTTGCTAATGTCATGCTGCTATGTCTACTCTACAACAAAAATGTTTTTAGAAAATCATAACTTCATCTCTGTGAAATACAAATCTTATTAGGTTAAATCATATAATCAGATTAAATGTTTAATGTTTAAATTAAACAGATACTGCATAGAGCTTGAAGGTTCATTTTTGACCTTGGAAGTATAATTTGACTAGAAAAAGGAAAGGAAACATCCACTTAATGGATTTTTTTTTTAGCTATTCAATGGCCTTCATCAGTGGATGAAGTTTACTCAGTTGTCATGGAGATTCAGTTGGTGGTTTGCCACATAATAACAACTAAACCATCGCAACCCCATCACAACTTAGAGGAGGAGCTGCCCATACAGTAGTACTTCACTGTATGTGAACTGAATCAAATAGCCTCACACATGATGCAGAACGTGCCACAGTGTTGGTTTGCTCTACACATGGTGGTATTGATAATAAGATGTCAGCAGGAGCTTTACATGTAGATTGCCACTGTATGTCGCCGGTTGATTTCTGACACATTCCTAAAAGTTTTAATTTTTAGTCAAATGTCATTTAGAGGCCAGTTTTGGCCCACAAGCTGCTATTTGTCAACCTTTGTCTATACCAAACCTCACTAGCTCTGTTGTGAACATAAAATGCATCTCTCCTAGCTAACATAATGACCTATCCAACTTGTAAAATATTATTGTACTTCTTACACAACAGCTAATTCTTTCCTGTAGCTTGGAATGACATTTTTTTTTTTTTTGTTATTTTATTACTCAAGTGGATTGTGCTCAAAAACACTTGAGGTGCAATGACTTCCATCGACACAACACACAGTGAGATGGCTCAATCAAAAAAGTTCTCATCTTTTTCGTCACCCCTCATTGACGGGGGACATACTTGACATATTTCCATGATGAACAGCTTGATTTGCCATCTGTATCATGTTGCTGAGGCAAAATTGGGTAGATGTGGAGAGGGAGAACAGGGGAGAGTGGAGAAAGAGTCATGTTTTTTTATTTTTTTTTTGCAGAAGGAGAGTGGAAAGACATGGAGAACAGAGAAACACAGATGGAGAGAGAGTCAAGTGGCGTAGATGTTCAACCCAGTCTTAGATCAAAATGTGTAATAGGTTCTGTGCTGTGGACCAACGTAGCTATTACACATTTTGATGTGAGACTGAGTTGAGATGTGAGCCTGAGATGGTCAAAGCCCCCCTCCTCCCCACAGCAACGGGAAGAGGCTTTGTAACATTGGTTTCTTACTCACAGGCATGTCAAATCATCCTCCCAGATCGCTACAGAAGAACAGGAAGATCAACTCACAGACACCCATTAACGAAGCAGTCATGTATCCTCACTTCAGCTTCATGTAACACTGCAGAAGCGCAAATGTGAGTACACAGAAGTGAAAAATACCCACACACACACACACAGACTCGAACAGCAGAAGGTGAGCCATAACAACTCCCCCCTCATTACTGCGAAACTCTGATAGCCAGTCTCACCCTCCCGCCCTCTTCTCTCCTCCTACCCCCCCCCTCACCCCTTCTCCCCGTCTCCCCTCCTGCTGCATTACTGACACTCCTCTCTGTTGTAGCGGCAAGCGGACAGAGAGGAAGGGCTTTAAATGATTTTTTTCTCGGTTCTCTGGAGATGTCAGTTCCTATTCTCTCTGGTTGGAAAAGGAAGAGGATGAGGAAGAGGGAAGGGGGTCTGAAGAGGATTTCAGAGACTGGGGTGGGGGGGGGGGGGTGGGGGGGAGAGGAGGATAGGAGGAGGGGGAGGAGGGGAGGAGGGGGATGCAGCTGAGATCCATGCAGCACTCTAGGCTACAAAGAAGACCTGTCTGCTGACTTTAATGTTGCGCGCTGCCACCAGTAGAATTTTCAGAAAGGGGAGAGAGACATTGCAGAGATGAAAGGAAAGAAGTTACTAGGTAGGAGAGACACAGAACGATGCTGGGTAAAAGAAGAGACAGATAGACAAAGATGGGGCAGCGAAGGTGGAGCAAAGTCATCTTGAAGTGGCGTAGACACACAAAGATTGCAAATAAATAGCTGACACACTTGCACACCAAAGCTCTGTAAAAACCTGACTCTATTGGGCTCCTTTCTATGGCGAAAATTAGCATTCTGTCAGCTCCAGTGTTGATGTTCACACTGCTCTCAGCGAAATAAGGACATGAATGTCTCCTTCCCATCATTCATAATGCATGACACACAATGTGTGTGAGGCATATCACTTCAGAGGCAGGCCACACCAAACCCTGCTGAGGATTAGGTGAAGAAGATCTCCTAAAGAAATAGGGATTCCAAGATGGCTCCGAGTGGAAGCATCATTTATAATTGAATCTTCCCTAGAGGATAGTGCAGCCTGTCTGCCTTTGCCAAGGCTTCGTGGAGAGCCCAGAACTCCTCTCTCTCTCTGTCTCTCTCTCTCTCTCTCTCTCTCTCCCAGTCTGTTTCTTTCTCTGTCTCTCCTCCTTTTCTCTGCAATAACTGAAAGGCCCTCATACACAAATACAACACAGCAACCTCAGCCACTGATCTTATCCCAAGGCCTTTATGACTCAAACCCCAGTTGGATACATCTACTCATTCTGAACTTTTATAAACTTGCTTTTTTTTTGGTTCAAGGAGAGGGAAAAGTTACAATTTTTACAAAAGCTGCGTTCTAAAATCTGTGGTGTGTTTGCAGCACCTGGCTATAATGATAATTAGGACCGGGGCCTGATGACAACATATGTGGAACTGGTGTCAACTGCAAATTCACAAAGAACACTAAAAGCTTTAATCATCCACAGTTAAAATTTTAAGTATAAATCATCTAATCGTCTGTAAAACAAAACATTGTGTTGAGTTATTCATGCAAAAAGAGTATAATATGATGAATGAAGTCAGAATCAGAAACAAAACACCCAGTGTCCACACATTTTTGGACTCCAAACATACAAAGATGTACTTCTCTTTTACTGGTATTGATAAGGTCAGTTAGAGAGACGGGGCGGGGGAGTGAAATTAACTTCCCCAGGAAACATAAAGTGGCTTTCTGGATTTACATATAATCTCAAACATTTGTGGTTCCCAGCCGTTTTGGTTCTGGACCCTTTAAAGCAACCTCTTGTTACAGGTTGCATCATTGAGCTATGAGCGGTTCCCTGTTTTATTTAATAGTTTTTAGTCTTCAAGAGAAAATAGCAAATAAGAATAAAAGCAAAAAGCAAACATAATTATGAATTGAAATGAGAATATTGTCTTCTTTTGTCTTATGCAACCCCTCAGATTTACCATTTGACCCCTTGAGGGCCCCGGGTAGGGAACTGCTGTCTGGGGGAAGGCATACAGGGTTTTAGCATTAGAAAGTTTTTTTTAAAACTTATTATTTGAGCTTTGTAATAATTGTACTTTATTTGCTTTGAAAACATTTTCTTAAATACTATGCTAATACTAAGTTTTTTTTGTTTTTTTTTTACTGCATGGTAATTTTTTTACTGTTTATGCAGCTTTTTGTTATGATAACAGGGAATTCTCTTTGTTTGGGATGCAGATTTAAATAAAGGCTGACCATTTGTGTGTCTTGTTTTCATCAGATAATAAAAAATGCAGCCATCTTGCTTGGTACCTATAAGCTGTTATTTACCCGTTCTATGGGATGATGAAGTCCCTGTGTCGAAACGTGTTGGCTGAATAAAGAGCAGACTCTTCCAGTGAGGCAGATAGTGTTGCAGAGTTATTTTTCACATGATGTCAACAATCCACAGTGGCAAATGGATTTTGCCAGTTCGGTTTGTTTTCCTCACATTGGTTGTGTACTGAATGTAATGAGTCAGGATGGATCGAGTCTCTGTCGAACTGGATGCCACATTTACCACACCAAGTAAGAAGCTGCGGCATCTGCTAAATGATAGGTAGCTGGTGTTAATTTCAAGGCCTGGTGATAAAGAAGGCTACGTATCTTTGTCACCTCTCTCCTCTTCAGCTCGGTTTAACAGAAAGTCTGAGAATGTGGGAGGTGATAATTAAGGTGGCATCTCTGCATACAGTCTTTTCTCATATACAGTAACAGCAGTTTTAAATGGAAACTGACAGGTACAAACAAAATATTGCAAGTTGAAGCAGAGAGTGAACCAGCCCTGTCAAATCATCTGTTCTTCTGACACGCTGGCCGTGTATTTCAATTACAAGTAGATACTATTTATAAAACAACTTGAGAATCTCTGTTTCAGATGCCCACCTGCCTTTGAAGAATATGGATTAGAGAGCTGGATGGACGGATACTAAAAGGAATCAGCATCTTGTATGAGGCAGGGCTAATCTTCCCTTTGATATCGACAACATTGAATAGAAAAGTACTTGAACCTAAAATGCTATACGCAGTGATGGCTCTTCCTCGCAGGGGGAAAACAAACAATGCAATCAAGCTGACAATACAGATCTCTGTTTTTTTAAGATCAAAATCAAACTGTGAATAAACATGCCTGATGACCTTTTTTTTGTTTGCTCGGTGTGTTCCCTTTGTCTGAATTTGATGATTGCCCGCTGAAACACAGCATCACTGTCTTCTCCCAACGCTAGACCAGCTGTGTCTGCGGTTGGCATAGCAACCCCACATCTTAGCCGCCGATGTCTGTGACAAACCTGATATCGTCTCAAACCCTACCTACATCAAACACCTTTACATCTCATTAATTAACTCGCGAGCAGTTCCTCCCTACTAATGATGAACAGAAATACTTAAATGTGCACTGCAATGCACCTCCCACACCTCCTGTACTCTCTCTATCACACGCATACAGAAAGAAATACACACATACAAAACGCTGGCTGCAGTGAGAGACAGAAAACAATTTCTATCAAGTTTATACTTTTCAGAAATTTACTCAGCCACCTCTCTTTGAGCCAAGGACTTCAATGGCACAGTAACATTTGAGGCGATGCTCACTGTGGCCCTTGCTTTTCTTTGTTTAACAACTCTCCAATTTAAGCTCAGGCCCCGCCGTCAATGGCAACCTTGATGAAGTGAATGGTTTTGACACGTAGCTCTTATTTCAGCTTGGTATGCATTTCAACTTGTAAGTTACACGGTATCCACGGTTAAGTGAACCAGTCTGCCATTCTTTAATGGAAGCAATCGGTACATGGTAATGGTCATTCATCAAAGAGAATCAGAATCCATCTCTCTGTGGGGTTTCACCTGTGTGCACCGCAGGGCGCCTTGCCAACCTTGATGGTGGTCCTGCAGTATTATTTCTCACAGAGGGAGGTGAGAGTTTTCATGTAAAGGTCTTTGATAAGTTGACACTTAGAGCTGGGGTTGGGTGCGGGGAATCAATAGGTGAGACCTCAGGTGACAATCATTGAGAACAAAGTTGATGTTTGTGCGAGTCTGATAAATTCTGCAAAGATGTAGGTTAGGTAAGGTAATGTACAGTGTAATCACTTGAACGTACATATGGGTCAGACAGATTGGTGACTAATTATATGTGAGAACTGAACAAGTGAGTGAGAGACCCATAATGAATGCAGGTGTTTCCATACGGGGGCAAGAAGCATCACTGAATAGTTTGACGGAGATGAAAACTATGTAAATCATACCCTTTGGCCATCGTAGTCTCCAGATCTCAACCCAACTGAACACCTATGGGAGATTTTTGACCAATGTGTACAACTACAATCATTAAAACACTAAATGAGGGAATATCTTGCACATGCACAGATTCACAGAAGTCAGTCCTTCCAATTGAGGATGATGACAGACAAAAACTGACTAGTTTAGCTGATAAAGCCACTTTTATCTATAACTGAAAGCTTAACTATGGTTTATACTTGTAATGTTAATGATGATAATAATGTAACATGCATTCTTTTTTCAGTCCATACATACAAAGATGTATCATTATATGAGCATTTCCGCTCATCTTCAATAAATACTTGACATGCACCGGTGTTAAATCATGAGAAAGCTTCACATTTTGGTCACAAAGAAATTTGTGATCCATCAGCGAGGTTTACCCGGATAGAGGAAGGGCTAGGCTTTCCATTATGTTGTTTTGGTGGTGCCGTCCAATTCTGTCAAGCAAGAGCTCTGCTGCCTTGGCACAGGGGCGAGATTGAGTAAACAAAAAAATATCAAAGCGGAGCAAGTTGTAAATGTGATGTAAAAGACATTATTTTGTTTTTTTCCTTTAATTTGTCACCTATGTGTGTACTTACCTAGAATGCATAAATACTATTTAAGCACGCACACACAATAATCGTCCTTTTACTCCGTCTCTTGGTCTCAAAAACACACAGACACAAAGACACACTATGAGATAGATAGCACACTTTCTGACTCAGACAGTCTTTATCTCTGCAACTGGTTCCAATATTGGAATGGTACTCTGTAGTTGCTGTTTTCCAATTCCCTCCGGCAGGTGGTTTGACTTCAGCCCTCTATTGAATGTGTCAACCTTATAATTAATGCCCTCCCTCTCTTCAATTCACCTCCACATTCTCCTCTCCATTCTTCTCTTCCCGACTTCTTTTCCTCCGCCACTGACCAGCTACCTTGACCAAGTCTTGCCGATAGTTCTAACCCCTGCTTCAAGGACATAGAGCCTGTGAAAAACACAGCAGTGACTCAAGCCATGGGAGGAAAATTTGGCGGCCGAGGCACAATCCATCACCTTTCAATGATTTAGCCACAAAGCCGTGGAGAGGTCGGTCCTGCACCACCTCCTCTGTTATCTGTTTCCAATCCTTTATCAAAAGGGGGAGAATGGGTTTAGGAGGAGGGGAAGGGAGGGAGCAATGGAGAGAGATCCTTAAAAGGCCACTGCGACGCAGCCTATCTACAAATAAACAAGAGGAGTTGCAATCGATGAGAGGGGGGAGGAAGGGACAGATGTGGAGTAAAAGGTTCTTCTTGAAAGCTGTAATTAATGGAATCCTTAAGCTGGAGGTATGGATTGGCGATAGGCGGGAGGGCGTGTGCCGGTCTCGCCGAGGACAAGACGAAGACACCAAGTGAGCACATGTTTGAGGGGGGCGCGCACATCTGCATGCGCGTGTGTAGCCCTGGAGTATGAGTGAGTTTTGTGTGGAAGTGTGTGCGGATGTGTATGCTGATCAGTGGCCAAGGCTTAGCTGAATTTGCTCGGGGTGAGGTTGAGAGGGCCCGGGGGAGTTTGGAGGGCAGCGGGATGGAACATGCTGGTCTCTCAGTGTGTCTTAGTGTCGGCCTAATTAAAGGCTAAGCCAAAAACCTCTCCATGTTATTGTTGCTGCGGTTGTGTGTATGAGCATGTGGATGTGCTGGTGATTTCAAGGGTTTGGAAACTAAAATTCTCTATGGCGAGTTCTCTCAACCTTTTCTGGCCTGTAACCCCAATTTTAAGTCGCATAATTCACACGATGACAGAAAAAAGAGTTGTTAAATTGTCATGTGAATTTAGGTATTCTGTTTTCAAGAACTACTTCAAAAATTCATGAGATAAATATTATGCCACGAGGAAGGTTCTCCAAAAATGTTGGTACAATAGAATGTATAAAGGGAATTAAGCTGCCATCCTGAAATTTCTGTATTTTCAATGATCTCAATGATATCTCCAAGGACTGAGCTCTTCTTTACTGGTCTGATGAAGACCAGTAAAGACTATTTCTTTTATTAAACATTTATCAAACAATATACAGTACAAGTCACTGATGATCATGTACACATATCAAGTGACCTGAGTTACTGTCCAGAACTCTATGTATGTTTGTGGATTAGGTTGTGCAAGTGCGTACCTGCCTTTTTGCTGTGTAGATTTCATTGTAAATTAATGGCTGTATACCTAGAAGCTAAGCTACCTATAGTGTCTCTACCCCTTCTTCGTCTCTGTTTTCCTACCCTCTCTTTCTGTCTTTCTTCTTTGCTCAGTCTTTCATTCATATACCTCAACTCCACCCATACCAGCCGGCCCCAGTTGCTGCCTTTGAAGATGTACTTAGCTGAACTAACGAGAAATTTAAAGCAAGCGACAGCAGCTCATGAAAGGCAAAAGAAATCTGCCACTCTGTGTGAGTCAAATGGATGGGGGAATTGTTGCAATGGTATGGGTAACGGGGACAGGGACTATAAGAAAAAGCTTACTTCAATCCCTCAGCCCAGGCTCGTACACATCTTGGCTCATATGGCACGCATGGAAATGAGCAAATGCACAGGAAAGACAAAGAGAACCTCAGCCAGCAGAACCCCTAAGCTACCTTTGACTAACTGGAACCAAAAATGCATCATTCAAATATATTTTGGCATGTCTTCATTCAACAGTTTTTTTTTTCTCCTTGCCCTGGGACAATACACTGGTGCAAAGCATAGGCTCTCAAATCTCTTTTCTCAGTTCGACGCCAAATTGAGAAATGCATTCCACTCCCCTGGGGTGTCAAGCTCATTAAAACTTATTACTACTCCTGTCATATGGAGACCTACCTATAGGCACTCAATCAATTTCTGTTAAGGAGGGAAAAAAAAAAAAAACTGTAGATGCTCAGTGACCTACACACTTTAAATATGTTGCAGTAGAAAGGCAAGGTGACAGGGCCCATTGTATAGTCTAGACATGAGCTCTTGTTTCATCAAAGGGAAGACATCAATCCGGAGGCTGAGCCAATAGGGCAACAGGTGCCACAGTCACACAGAGCCTATCAGGATCTGACTTCATTTTACAGTGGCATTGGATATGAATACTGATAAGGATGTGTTTGACTGTGCCGAGGGAGGCATAAATAGCAGCACAGACTACGCAAGAAGACCCATAAATATCTTTGAACTTTTATGCTGTAGCTTTATGTATGTATATTACACATACAGTGTTGCTTTGTATGTACAGTAGGTGACGGGGCCTCTTAATAGAAGGTTCAGTGGTAGAGTAACAGTCTCCTGTTTGGTATTACGGACTAAAAGCATATGTTTCTTATTACATAGAGGGGTAGGCTATTCACCTTGAGGTAACACAGCGGGCTGCAGGGGTAGAATATTAATATACTGAATGTGATCTGCAACCAAACCATTTGCTTGAGGAAAATATGAAAAGAAGGTAAGAAAGCTAAACTGCAGCTCTTTCAAGTCCATATTCTGTCCCCGCCGGAATGCAGAAGGTCGTGTACCAACACAATATGCTATAAAACACAAATCCACTCTTATTCAAAATCTCATTCTACAGCTGTACCGCCTGCATTCTTGTTCGCATTTCAAAATCACCTCTTATCAAAGCATTCCTTATCTTGTGCACGACATGGCTATCTCCAGTTGCTCCGCTGCACTTGACCCCAAGCTCCGTTAAGGAGGTTGTACATCCTCAGTGAGATGTCTGAGGGTGTGATGAGCTGAATGGCAGAGGAGCAGCCGGGAGGAGACTGCCAGATTGACATAGGTAGGTTCATGTGATGCACCGAGGTCAAGCCAGGAGTGGAAACGGCAAACAGGGAGCTCAACAGAGCAGCAATGGATTTGGCCTTGGACGGTGGCTAGCTTGTAATGTTCACAGTTCACTGTTTATTTGATGTTTAGCTTCTTTTTATTGACCAATTTCTAATAAAATAGATAGTAGTAGCAGGATGATGGGATACAAGTAGGCCACTGAAGCACTGAGCTGATTTGCCAATAGCCTGGGTGCGGCACTGACCGTTACTGTAGAACCATTGCATGCAAAACCCTCAGACACAGGATTACATATTCTATTCGAAAAACGAGGATATGACAATAATGGAATTTTAAATGAAAGAGATGTCAACGAAGAGAGCAGGGATGAAAGATATGACTGGAAGGCATCTTTCTGCCATAACAGAGCATGTATACATCTACTCAAGGAGCAACCCTGACATCAAACATTGAAACAAAGTGAAAACATCAAAGCTGTCTCAGGGAGAACGTTTTGCTGTGTCAAATTTCACATTACCTTGATCAATTTAAACTTTTATTTTGTTCCATCAAATGCACCACAAGCACCCTGCCAGTGAGTACAATAGAAGTTCTTCAGACTGATGGCATTTCTATCCAGGCAGAGAAGCATTTACTGTTGCAAAAAGGGGAACTGTTGTTGAGACAGAGAAAGGAAATAGTTGCATGGGCGTCTGTCAGTGACTTAACACCGTGAGTATGCATGCGCATGCATATACAGGTGCATTTGTGTGCATGTGCACAGCGGCATATGCAGGCTGCAAGTATAAAAAAAGATCTGGGACGCTCACACTTACTCAGTTGGCTGTGGGTCCTTATAAAATAGCCTCCAGCAAATATTTAGATTACAGTATGCTGATTGCCTCACTAATGGCCGCTGCGGAGTGCTCTATTGTGGTGAGATGAAGGAGCCAGTGAGGCGAGATACATGGTTCCAGCATAGTAAATAAGGGTGGCAGGAGTGAGATGGGTAGTGGTGGGAAATAAACTGTTAATTTGCCTGGCTGACAAAAAAACAAACAAAAAAAAAACACAGCGAAATGGGAACATATGAAGCCTCACATCCCATTACCCATCGCAATATTCTCACACACAAATGTTCTCCACAAAGACCTCCCATGACTAACTGTCCCGCTCATTCTGGCCAGCTGCGTTTATATGTAAAAATGGGTGAAAAAGCACTATTACTCATGGGGAGTAATTTGCCTTGACATTACTGGTACAAAAAACCATTAGTTGAATGGTAAATATCCCCATTTTATCCATTCAAGATTGCGGTTGTTCCAACCTCCTCAGAATCTAATAAAAGATTTAGACAGTTATCTGAGCTTGCAAACCCAAGCGGGAGAGATTAGACTAACAAACAAACTCCAAAGAAAACTCTTCTCTCCCTTTATCTCAGTTTGTTTTTCAGCATCTTTGCACAAAACGTGATGGTAATCAGGCTTCATTGAAAATGAGGGATGCTACAGTGCTTCTAAATATTTCTCTTTCTCTCTCACAGACATGGTGATTGTGCTATCAGATGGCACAACAAGTATGTGTGCCTGGTTTTCGAGGGTGGAAGGAAGGCAGGGGAGTCAGGGAGCCTCAGCAGCAGGAGCCATAGTTAGTGGCTCACTATAGCCTTGTGTAGCACTAAGGGTCCTTTCTCATTATATGCTATCAGCGCTATCAGGTTTGGCTGCAAGGTATTTCACTTATTATAGAGCAAAGCCAACAGGCTCCTGAGCTCCTCTCTCACCAAACATTTTAATTGGATCTTTTAGCACTAATCTGCTGCCCCCAAAACACTGCCTGGGTTTTAATTAAACAAACGCCATATTAGATTTCACTTAGGGCTCCTTGAAATGCCACATTTAACTCATCCTCAACCATGGCGCCAGAGGGAGGTGACGCCACCCTCCAACCCCAAAAATCTTTTTTGATTGCTCAACATTTATAACACAAACAAACCCTGTACAGTATTGCAATCAATTTAAAGCTTGTGTTTGGAGGTTACAAACTGATGTTTTCACTCCGTGCAAGGGCTATGCCAGTGTGATGAATCGTGGCTTTTGTGCTAAGCCCACGTCTCCATCCGTGCAACGACGGACGCCGCTTCTACTACAGACCTCAAACAGCCCAATCGCCTCATCTTGACACTCCTTGGCTTCGATTAATACCAGGATTATTCAGCCAGAACGCGTCAACAGCACTCATATTTCTCTCTGAGACGAGGATAAATGGATCATTCTCACGCTGCCGATAAATCAATAAAACATTACGCTGATGCAAAAAGAGTTCCCACGAGAAAGGTGACAGGCAGGGAGGGGCTTACCACCGCTGCTGTCTTGCTTTGCCCATTTGTCATTTTCATCTTTCTCACTTTCACAAGCATATGACAGAGGACGGGACAGAATAAAGACATGAAAGGAGGAGAGAAGGTCCCAATTCCATATCTTTGTTCTGTCTATATGATGCAAACTTACGAATGTGGTCGACTGAATACTGCTCAATGAATGAAGCTTTCCCAAAGCGGGAGGAAAAAGCTCAATACACTGCGCTGTCTCCCTTATCCAGACTACACCAGACCTGGAAGAATGAAGGACCCACTAATGCACCCCCTGGGTGCAGAAATGAACCTGCACTGGGCCCTACTGCTGACAGTGTATCAACTTGTGCAAGCCTAAGAGAGCTATCTCCAAGTCCTGGCCAATGAGAGTTTGACTATTTCCTCACTTACAACCACTTACAGCAGTCACATTGAATCAATGCCTGAGGATAGTTTGATTGGGCCAACCTCCCCTCCCCCACCAAAGCAAAGCCTGTCTCCTAGCATATATCCTGAGCACACTTGCTTTGCCTTCGACCTAACCACTTCCACTCTTTACTGCCCAAGGGTGCTTTTTACTTCTATTACAAGATTTTAATTCTCTTTGATGATAGGCATCTAACACGATGCCCTTAACCCTAATCTATCTCTCTCTCTCTGCCTCCTACTTTTCTCTTTGCTGTGGCAATGAGGCGATCATTATTATGCATGTCATAATCATGGGTTTGGGGGGTGGGGGGGGCTGTAGTCGAGTGTGTGTCTCCCTATGTCAGTGCCTTTGTGCATGCATTTGCGTATGTATCAGAGAGATTAACGTTATGCACATGTCCCTGAAGCTACAAGAGCCATTATTTGGTAACACACCTGAGACATGAGTGTGCTGGCACTAGTGGCAGTCATGGTTTTAGTCACATAACTCCCTATCCAGCTTTTATTACCGCTTATTGTCAATGCAAATGAGCACAGCTAAAGCTATCAATGCCACCTGAGCAGTGCCAGAAGAGACAGCAGGCGGCACATTCCTGCAAGTCCTTGATAAAACAATTGTGTGATGAATGAAAAAGAATAACTCCATAAATGATGAATTGCCCCCTTTTTGAAGCACTTTCTGATTCTATCTAAAAGCTCACACATACTGCAGATTAGGGTTTTGCAGGCTGTTCTTGCACCATTTGATAGCATTGGTATTCTGTTGGAACTGGCTTTCTGGATGTCTGCAGCCATTCCAGGGAAGAGGAGACGCAAGAAAGAGAAAGGCAGAAGAGAGTCAACTGCATTAAAGTTTCGATGACGACGGTGAAATATTACTGGGAGAGGAACCTCAAAAATTGATTTGGATATGAAAAGAAACGGAGGGCGCGGGTAGGGAGAGGGGGGAGAAAATGTGACGAGAGAGACGGAGGGAAAAAAAGAAAGAAAGAGAGCAATTACAAGGAGGCTTGCAGTAGGGATCTCCAGGAGGTGCAAAAGAGTAAAAACAGGAAGAAAACAAGGGTGACAGATAAAGCACCAAACAATCTTTGTCAAGACTTTTACACATTTCTCTCCAGTGACTCTGATTCCCATAGTAGGCTCCAATTCCCCCTCTAGCTACAACAGGCCACTATTCCTACCTTTCTTTGTGTGTGTGTGTGTGTGTGTGTGTGTGTGTGTGTGTTGAACTGGCTCTCTGCCTAGCCAATTATGTCCTTGTGCTAGAGCCATCTCCCTGTCCCTGACCTTTACCGCCCAGCTCCCAACAGACTGCCCTCCACTCCACCACTTTGTCTGAATGTCTGTCCCACTATAACTCTTCGCTGGCCCACTAAAAAGAGGAGAAATATGCTTTCTTTTTTTTTCTTCATTCCCAAGGAAAGCATACAATCCATCCTCTTAAAATTCTTTTCCTTTTTGTCCGTCTCTCTTTACAAAATGGCTTGTCAAGGTTAAGAATTATATGTGGTAGCTCCGCGCGCTTGTTCACACGTGCTTTCGTCTGCGTTGTGGTCTACCTTTGTCGCTGTGATCAAAGCTATTAATAGCTGTGAATATATTCCGGTTTTGTAGGAGAATTTCTATCTGGGGTGAGGAACAAATCTAAATAAAATAATAATGCAACAAGATCTGCCCATTACTTCCTGATGGCATACCTCAGCAGGGCTCCACAATCCAATCAAACAGCAGATAATGAAAGCAAGGAAGCAATTTAAAACCTTGAGGGTCCTTCAAAAGCAAAAAAGGCAGCAAGTCAAGCAGATCAGCCAACATTATGGCAGATAATCCATACAATGCACACTTCTTTCTTTTCTTGTCTTTCTTTCTCCTTCTCTGTTGCAGTATATCTGTCTTTTTTTCCTCCATTCGATCACTTTGTTGCTCAAGTTGCAGGGCAGGATAATTAAACTTCTCTGACGCTCTACCTCTCCAACTACTTCACAGGGATGGAGTTAATGGAAGTCCCTGGCTTCTACCAGACCTTAGACTTTAAATTGAATGTCTCCACTCCATTTGAGAGCTGGAGGAAGATAAAAGGACAAAGTGATAGGCTCTTTGCTTCCTGTTCATAGAGCTCTAACTAGATAACTGGAGACACTTTAATGGTCACTGCTCTGCATCATATTCATGACAAATGAATATCGGCTGAGTGTGAGTGCCAATAAAACGGGTGATTGTCTGGTCTGTGGCTACATGAGTGCATATTGATGTGTGTGCACTTGCATAAAGCACGGAGAGTGAAATGGCTCCTTTAAGATTTGAATCCGATGGTTCCGTCCGATCTTCTTGTCTCTCTTTTCTCCGGCTCATATCTCATGCAAACATTTTTGAAAATGCAAGGATACCAACCGAAGACCAAAAACCAGGGGAGTGGTGTTGCATTTTGTGAGTCTTGCAGTGTGTCAGCAATGTTTTTTTTTTTTTGTGTGTTTGGTTACTTCCCATTTAGCCGTCTCCCTTCACTGTTATCAAAAGCAGAGGAGGGTCAAAGCAGCAAACTGTCAGAGGCTTTGTTGCTAGGTGCTCTCTTCTCATTAAGAGCTGGGCGTGAATCTCGGGTGCAAATGATGTGCGAGTATCTTTACTTCGCATACTGTACGTAAGCTACTCTTATATTTGCAAACTTCTGAAAGGTTTATTTTGTGCCACAATTGGAGACCAAAGGGGCTCGGCTGTTGCAAAGCATGTGGCTTTGATGTATCCTTCAGGCTTGAGGTGGAAACACAGACACATACGTACTCGTCAATTTATTCATTCACGCACTTCAGCTGTGTGTGGCATCAAAGTGGCAGGCTGCTCTGCACCGACGCCTCATAGCTGATTAGTAAAGCTTGCTTCTATTAGTGTGGGAAGTGTCCAGTGTATAAAATGTACATATATATAGAGATATATATGTTTGCAGTTTTCTTAAGACAGCTGAATGGCAGCTCTAATCAGCGGCCTCTTATCTCTTTTTCGATTCTATTTTTATTCGACTGTGAAGTTATGGTTTGTGATGAATCCTCCGCGGGATCAGAATGAATACATGCCCTCGTGTCCTGGCTGTCAGTATACAGTACACAGGCTTGTTCCGCTGGAAAACACTCACTGCACAATAGACCTCATGACTTGTTTGCACTCATTTCCCAAATCAATGTCACCACAGAGATGCGGGTCAAGACCTCTACTTTGCTTTGCAACTGAGGTTTATGTGACTTGAGTGCGTTCTTTAAATATCACTGAACGAATGGAAGTCCCTTGTTGTTGAACAATTTCTGTGTTGTATGGGAGGGGGAGCGTATGGATACGTCTATACACTATGTATAAAAAGATTTTATTTTTATGGATACACCCATACTGCCTGAGTCTGTGTGCGTCTGGGTGGATGTGTGCGTGGAGAGGCTTTGAAGTGGATCCGTGCTGGGGTGCATTCTGCATGGCAGGAGGATCGCTCCTGGCGATGCCACAGCTACACAACACAGTGAGGACATACACATGCGGAAACACACATACAGACACATAAAGTATACACGTGGACACACACACAGTTGGAGGCAGTCTGAGACAGAGGAGCAACTGTATTCCATGAGACAGGAGAGTGGGCTGTGAAGCACCATACCTGCCAGCTCCTATCTCCTCGGCAGCCTTCTGTAAAACCAGACCTAACCAGACTCGCCAAGTTTAGTCTGTTGAAAAGCATGGGATTTTAAATTCAGCATGCATGTGCTCATCTCTCTGTTTTGCCTTTCTTTAAAATTTTGAAATATAATAGCCATCGGAACTGAATTTGTGCGCTTGTTTCATAGTTTGCAGCAAAACAGTGAAAGCGAATCAAGTGTTTCTAATTTATAAGTCCCTTCTGCAACAGTTATACACAAACAAAGACAGGTGTGAAAAGAACAATGGTCGTACCAAATGAAGTCCTAACATAGTAGACATACATGCACACGCTCAAACAAAGATATTCAGGGATCCCGGCTATAATGTTGAGCCAAATGAACACCAGAGGTCTGAACTTTAACAAAGCCTGCAGGACAACCGTCTTAACCCCTCAATAAAAACCTATCTGCTCACTGAATCACCGCCCTGTGCTCATCTCCTGACTGGCACAATGAGCCTCTTCACTTCATCAACAGCTGCCATAGGGATCAATACAGCACTTCAGTATTGATTCTGCATTCTGTGGTCAATGCCAACTCCAATAATCACCTCTGTTCACTCATCAATTACCCCTGTTCCACTGCTAAAGGTTAGATAAGATGTTGTTTTTTCACTAAGACTCACTACTCAGAACCAGTAAGAATAACTAAATGGATCCTAAAGTGAAAGATAATGAAGTTAGGTGAGTTAGAATACGTGGTTTCCAATGATGTCTGCATCCGTATGGTTGCAGTTTTCTAACAAAATTCTGATTGGTGATGATGGGAAAGGTGGAAATGTTCTGTCAGAGAGAATAACTGTTTTGTAGCAGTGTCATATTGAAACGTATATCATAAACAGTAATTGTGCTGGAGGCAAGAAAGTTGCCATAGTTTGTTCTGGCATTACATAAGACATATTCTGCTTTCTGTAATGTCTGTAAGTTAGAAACAGAGCAGCCTTCTGCTCTGAGAACATTAAGGTCAGCTGAAACATTAATTCACTCTACAGTAGAAGTAATTCAAGCTTTAAACTCACACAAACATACACACAGACACATATAGAAGTATTTGACATTTGAAAACTGCAACTATGTTGCCTGGACTGGCACTGATATGTACACTATGGCATTGCAGTGGGGTGAATATCCGCTTCCCTTTCCTCTCCTCTAGTAGAGCCTGATAAGCTCTGCTCCGGCTTGGCCAGATAGACAGAACGGGGGCTGATTTTTTTTTTTTTCTTTTTTTTCTCTGCTGTGTGTCCTAGATGTCTGCACACAGTGGCAGCACTGCGTTAATTCGCTCAGACGCTGTCACGAATGCGGCTCAACGCAGCCCGAGAGAGAGAGAGAGAGAGAGAGAGAGAGAGAGAGAGAGAGAGAGAGAGAGAGAGAGAGAGAGAGAGAGAGAGAGAGAGAGAGAGAGCGCTTGGACGGAGGGCCGGATAGAGAGACAAGCAGAGATAAAACGAGAGTATTAGACAAGAGATAAAGGAGGAAAAACAACACGATGGATAGACAAGGGATGGAGATAAAAACTGAACAGGGGCTATTTATGAAGATGAATGGCTTTAGATGTTGGTTTGCGGAATTAACGTTGGTGACAAATCATGCGTGGGCATCAGTGTTAAATTCCATTCAGGCGACACGTGTCCACATGCTCATGCATATGGATCTAAGAGAGCGATACTGTATCAGGATAAGCCCGTCGCTCCCTGCTGCATTGAAAGATGTAATCTGCGCTGTATACTTCCTATTCTAAGGCCAGAATATTTTCATGTAAGTCAGTTCAATGGAGAAAAATCACATGAAATAAACAGCAGTCCCTCTTCCCTTGAATTACAGAAGCACAATACAGTATTATCACTTGCTAGCTAACCAGGTAGATAGAGATAGCTGGTTAGCTAGATAGCTGGACATCTAGGTAGCTATGTAGCAGACAGCTAGGAAGCTTGATAGCTAGATAGATATTGTGAAATCTCAAAAAGGTGGCCTAAATAATTCATATTTTGTTGTTACCTTGTGGTATTATCACTTTAGCTTTGAGTATTTATAGTAGCATGGATTAGCATAAATACTGTGAAATCATACATACTTCCACGGCAATAGAGAACAAGGCTTTTATCTGAAACAAACTTATATTCGTGGCATGCCTTTACTTCTAATTTCATATACTTTGAGTATATTTTATAGTATTTTACTAAGTTGTATCCCTGTTTTCTGAATTCCTTCTGTTTTAATTTGCTGCTGATACCGTTTGCTGCTAATGCTAAGCTAGAACTTAAAGTCCTCCTGTTATCTTGATAGATTCAATATAATGTACTTTCCATAGCACTTATTCCATCATTTTTATTCACTAATTATTTTTATTTCCAATTGCTTCCACTTTGACTTTTTTTTTTTTTTTTTTTTGATCGTTCAACTCAACACTTTGTTTCACATTGAAAGCCTTCCAGTGGTTCCAAGACAATCCCTTCCCCAGCGTCTGTAAATAGGGACTTAAATCTGTATTTCTGGTAAAAAGAGAAACTCAGCAGCAGATTGACGTAACTGTAACATCACTACTCTATGTTCTTCTACTGATGGAATTAGTGTTGAGGGAATGTGGATTGCAAGGAATTTACCATGTGAGCAATTAAATCCACACCTTTATAAGCTACCAGCCTTTATCTGTTTGTGCCAGGCAATATTAATTGATATTCAGCCATTATTTGAAAAGCGGCTTTTATTTAAGAATTTACAGTAGCTAGAGGGATGCTTAGATAGCTAGATAGAGCTAGATAAATACATTGATTGATTTTGTGATGCTGAAAGCGTGGAAAAGCAGAGCTTTTGTTGGAAAACAAAATTTGCTTAGTTTACAGTCAGCACTGACAAGGGCAGGCAGAGGTAAGAGTGGAAATAAGGATCAAATGTGGTGGCTAGAGGACAGCCATAGAGAGAAAATCAATTAGAGGGGGAGAGAGAGGGAGAAGGAGGAGACGGTGAGAGAGTTTTTGCATGTGTGTGTGATAGTATCATCAAGTTCACAGCACTGAGTGAAGAACTGAGTGATTTTATGTGAGTGATGGACAAGAGAGGAGCAAGGTGGGAGAGTAGTGACTCATATCCTGATGCAGATACCGTACCACCAGTGGCAGTGTGGATGTTTGCATCCAGTGTGTCGACCTCACAATAGACCTCTATTCTTGGTTGCACACTTCAAACCGTGGCTCATAAGTAGATTACAAGCACAAACGCACACACACGCATATATATATATAAAAAAAATCTCTCTTCTGTTTACAATTCAACCTGCTCTTCACAAGAAGCGTAGCAAGCACAAGCACATCAGGACAAACATACAGACACGTTCAAACACAATATATGGACCACAATAATCTCCTCTTCTATTCAAGGGGCTTCTTATAAAGAGACACAGTCACACATACACACACAGTCAGCATCTTCACATATAGCAATATAGATAATAGCTTGGCATGGTATCAGTGCTGTGATTAATCCTTCGGCCTGCTTTTGAACACTTGATAAATCAAATCAAGGAAACACCCACTCCCACCCACACACACACTGATGCAGGCGTGCATGGAGTAATGAGCGTCTAATCAATCTTACTCAGGCGGGGCAGTTGCAGTTTCATCCTGCCAGCGAGGCTGAATTGCTCCATGCACTCTTCATTCTGACAAATATGGGACATACAGTATATTGTTTACATCTACTGTGCCCTGGGGGGCTTTTGGGATCCATATGAATTATCCATATCCACTAAGTGCCCTGTAAAACAGGATGAATCACAGGTTAAGGCTTGCTTTAAAGTCTCAACCGGTTATGTAAGACTTGAATGACTCTGCCTCCCTCTCCCTCCCCATCTTTCTCTCTCACTCTCATATCTTTTTATGTTAATTTCATCAGTTTATTTTACACTGAGGATTGCTGCAAAATGAAAAATATATATTGCTTACTGTGAATTTACAAAGCATTACTTGTGATACAAGGCTGTATCACTATTGCTATAGTTAGAGAGGAGGAGCCTGCAGTTTTTTCCAAAGAGGCAGTTTTCTGCACAATAAACAAGAGGTCAAGGAGTGAGTAAAAAAACACCCATGCCCCCTGACATGCTCTTAAACTCGTGACCAGCCATGGCACAAAATTGCCCTTAAGAAAGTGCTAACAATTCCCAGTGGAGTGCTGGTGTTCAGTGCAGTATGGGATGTGTACGGTGTGGAGCGCTGCTTACTGGGAAGTGTGGTTGGGTGGCTGAGATTTGTAACATGTGTCAGTGCATGTGCAGTCTTCGGGAAAATTTCTCTTAAGTGTCGTGTAAATGTCTGAAATGTCTGCAAAGTAAAATGTGAATCGATGCATGTTTTCATCAGCTATCTTTATGCAAAAATAATTAAGAGGATGTGACAAGATTACATAATTAATCAGTAACTGGTGTTTTTAATCAGCCACTATGGTGACAGAGCAGGCTTGCATGCAACAAGGGTCCCTGTCTGAACTCAAAACGGGGACGTTGCAGTTACGTACAACACTGGAGACACCCCCACAGATAGAAGGCTCTCTGTATTCTTTTAGGTTTTGGTTTACTATTGGAATGGAGGCATGTAATAGTGAGTGGCACGATGACATAAATGCTTTGACTACAGTAGAAGAAGCACAGTCATGTATTTGACAAAATCCCACTAGGCTTTAACGCGGCTTTTCTTTTTTGTTATGCTAACTTTTCCACCTCTGACATTAAATTTCCTGCTTCCGATCCACACTCCTTTCATGTGCAAACTGGTGGGTGGAAACATACCTTATGAGGGTGGGGGAAAAAGTGGACACAATCCAAATAATTTGGTCTTCAATTCTGCCTTTGTATGCACAGCCGGAAAAAAAAAGCAGGAATAAAATGAAAGTTTAGGTTTCAATAATCCGCTCAGGTTTTTCAGCAAAGTTGTGTGCCCCTGATCATAAAACCAATGTCATCCGTGGCAGCACAAGCTGTATAACACTCATTCTAAAACAGGAGAGAAGGATATCAGAATGGGAAACAGCATGTTCCTCAGTTTTGTATGTTTCCTGTGTGATGTGTGGGCACATAAGTGTATGTTCTGCTACTTATTTGTCATTCTTCAGACACATGCTCGTCCTCCTACGAGTGATTATACAGGCTGTGCATGACGGGACACAACACATGCATGTCGGAACACTTCCCATGACCTGTCAGCCTGCCCAATCAATTCTCCCTACAGGTGTTCCTTCATAGGCTCAATCAAAGTTTGGTTCACAACAGCTCACACTGCTAGCCCGCCATTCCCTCTTTCTGGCCGGCTGTGTGTCCATATTAGTGGTGCTAGCAAGATGATATCATGTTTCCGGCTGCCCAACAAGCTTCTTAGCCAACCCTGGCTGTCTGTTTGCTGAGGGACTGCAGGAAGTCCCAACGCAATATCCACTCAGTGCGGCTGGGCAAGCCCATTAGCTACTTTAGCCTGGACTAGAGTGGGTTGGAGAGGCTATCCCAATCACTCTTTCTCTGTCTGCCTCTCTGCTGCACCTCTCTTTCTTTCACATGTACAATCCCTCCATCTTCCTCTCACTTTATCCGCCACCTCTCTGTTATCTCTCTTTCTCTCTAAATAGCTCTCTATCTCCCTCTTGCTTATTCACTCTTTACATCCGTATGCTTTGTTCTCCCTCTGCAATTTTTTCACTCCCTTCCGCTGTGATAAACCACAATGAGAGAGAAATACTGCATTGGAAACCTGGCAGAGCAAGAGATATTTATCCGGTCCTTGCAGGGCAAGATGGAAAGGATTACAAATATTATATTTGCTTGGCTGTAAACATATTTATCAGGGGATGAATTATCTGTTGGTTGTGTATGTGTCTGCAAAAACATGTTTGTCTAGACGCTCTGTCCCAGCTCTGGAGTGCTGGGCAATAACAGAAATCACATTTGACATGGCGCTACTGTCTAAGCTCACGAACACACAAAGTGCATTTAAGTTAGCCATCTATTGCTTTAACCACACATATATGGAGCAAGTTTAGGTTATTACTTGGGTACACTCACATACTTTTTACCTTTTTACTATGGCTATGCCAATAAACTACTAAGACAGCCCATTAACCCTAAGGTGAATATGAAAATAGCTGACATTACGAATCATTGTCCATAAAAGTGCTCCATCTTGCTGCCAATAGCACCAATAGCTTTTCTTACAGAATTAAGAATCAATCTCTGAGGTGCTAATTACTGCCATGAGACATATCCTGGAGAGAGGTGTGAGTGAGAGAGGGTGGTCCTTTCTATACTGTATATAAATCATTTAGCTGATATCCTCAAGGTCATGATCTTCAGTGCAAATGTATCTAATGATATCCCGGTGGCTTCAATGAAGTGAACCAGCCCAGGTGATTGACTCAGTCCCATGATGTCACGTGGTAACGGCCAGATCTGAATGACAAAATGGAGCACTTGAAAGGAATCCGTATCCTCACGTCTCACCACCTGTTGTGATGGAGACTATAATGAGCTCAGAGTGAAGTCACTTAAAGGTGGTGAGGGCCGGTGAGCATCCCATTAGTTAACCTTATGATGTCACTGTAAGTCACATCCAACATGATTCATGACCTCCGCAGGAAATCTTCTTTCTATCTAATCTCTGGAGGTTCTGTCGCCGTCTCCATGGAGACAGACGTGACATGAGATTCACAGCCATTCAAACTAATTGGCTGTGGGATCAACACTAGAAAGAGGTAAGATAACTATTCCTCTACATCCACATTTGTGCAGTGAGTAATAATAGTAAAAAACCATACAAAAAGAAATGAGTGAATTTAAAAATGGCTGAATATTAATTTCATATAATATATAAAAAAATGAAAATGAATTAAATATGAAATATCTATAGGCTTGGCTCAATTCCTGCTCATCAAGTTATTCATTTGCATCGAGAACGGAGCTACAATCAGTGGGGGTTTGTTCAAATGAATAATCATTTGATAGATAATTATGAGATGTGTTCAACTATATTATTATATTATATTTATATATTATATCTCACCGCAGCAACCAAAAGTACAAGGTTTGTTTTGGTGCTTGTGCTGCGGTGGGAGAGAAGCTACTCTGCACTATGAGGGAACACTGGCGCATACTGGCTGCCATTCTTCTGTGCTGAATAGATAATTGACTGTGAACTTTACTGCTCCTGTGATTAATGTGGCCTTGCTGCGTTTTGCTCAAGCTTTTTATATTTTTACGTTTTAAGTCTGCGTTTTTGATCACTCCCTGAGTCGGAATATGTTCTATCTAACTGGTGGACTTTGGATTAACTAAAGTAAAGTACCGCCTATCTTCTCTACTGGGATCCCTTTTCTCCAGAGGACAGCCGCTGTCTCTCCTCCAGCCTGTCGGCTCAGGTGTGCCATTCAGCCCTGTCCGACTCCCCTGTACTCTCTGTCAGCGTGGAAATCACCCGCAGCTGCGCTGTCACTGACAGACTCTAGTGACTAGAGTTTTTCTTTAACTGGAGCTCCCCTCATGTTTGCTGTAATGATCTCCACTGTGTTACTGTGAATGTGGCTGTTACCAACGCTGCCATTTTGCCCAAACGACGCAACTGATTTAATTATGATGTCCTTCACCAACACGCAGCTATGGAGTTTACGCAGCTTCTTAATTACACCCAATAAGGGATTTTTAACCCGCTGCTAAGAGTTTGGGATTTTAAGAAACAGACATCCATAGAGGCTCACGCCATGGTTTCAATGTGGAATATGGAAGCAAAACAAACTTGGGCGTCATCATTGGAAAAATCGCAAGACTACCCTATACCAGGCAAGACGCAAAAGAGGCTAGCGCCGCAAAATATGGAGTGGATCACAGTGTACTGCAGAGTTTGCTGAGACTTCCATCCTCAGCTCTGTCTCCTGCTACCATGGAACTATTTAATATACAATCTCTCACCGATAAATCCCTCCTCGTACATGACCACATCTTGGACAAGGGGCTTGATTTCATGTGCCTAACTGAAACCTGGCATAAACCAGGGGACTACTCTGTGCTTAACAATGCCTGCCTTCCTGGCTGTAGTTACATGGAAAAAGCCTGCAGCTCTGGCTGTGATGGTGGTTTAGCAATCATACATCAGGCTGAACTGAAACTGTCTCCCCTGCCAATGCCTGATCTCTCTTCTTTTGAATGCTATGCTCTAAAATGTAAACCTCCATACTCCATGATGGTGCTTCTCATCTACCACCCCCTCAAACCGTACTCATCTTTCCTCCCTGAGATACACGACCTCCTCACGTTGATCTGCTCCATGTCAACCAACATTGTCATTGTAAACATGTCGACAACCCCTCCTTTCGTTTTGCAGTGGAGTTCCTGAGTCTGACTGAGTGTCTTGGCCTGAAGCAGCATGTTGATGTCCCTACTCACACCAGAGGACACACACTTGACCTGTTCATCACTGACTCCACCCTATCAATGCCCTACAGCTCTATGATCTGGGTGTGTCCAACCACAAGGTGGTCTCAATGGATTTTTTTCACCCCCTACTGCCCTCCAAATGCTTTTTCAGAACTGGAAAAGCATTGAGTCATCATGACTATGGACCTCCAGCGCATCACCTGCCCAGCTTCTCCATCAGTGGATGAATTAGTGGCACTCTACAATACATCTCTGAGCAGTGTCTTTGATCTTCATGTCCCTGTCAAGACGCGTAAGATCAATTTTTCATGCACTGCTCCATGGTTCACTCATGACCTGCGGAAAATAAAAACAGCTGGACGTGTCCTGGAACGACGCTTCAGAAGCTCTGGGCTTAATGCCTGTCAACTGGCCTTCCGTGAACATCAAAGGATATGCTTAAAGTCCCTTAAATATTCTTGGTCACAGTTCTACTCCAATCTAATTAATAACAATCGCGGCAATGCTAAGCATCTTTTTTCCAACATGAATCATCTCATGAAGCCACAATCATCTTCCACAATTGAGGCCACAAAGGAGCAATATAACAGCTTCATTGACTTTTTCAGAGCCAAGGTCAACAACATCTACTCTCTGATGTCCAGCTCTTCATCTCTGCCTCCTCCTGTCATCGACCCTCTGTCTGAGAGCTTGCCGTCTCTACTCCATTTAACCGGCGTCAGGCAGAGCCACATTGAGGATGTCCTCAGGAAGATGAAACCCTGTACTGGTACCCTGCACCCCATTTCCACAGCTCTGCTCAAAACATAAATCCCCATTCTCAGCCCCTGGATAACCCAAACTGTCAACCGCTTCCTTCAAACTAGTAGTGTTCAATCTGCCCTCAAGGTCGCAGTCATTTGCTCCACCTCAAGAAGCCCACCCTGGACTCAGAAGTTCTTGCTGGCTACAGGCCTATCTCCAATCTCTCTTTCCTGCCAAAGGTGTTGGACAAGGTGCTTCTGAGCTTCAGGACCATCTTAAACACAACAACCTATTTGAAAATTTTCCATCTGGTTTTCTTTCAGCACACAGCACTGAAACAGCTCTGCTCAGGGTTTTGAATGACCTGCTGATGGCAGCTGATGCAAGGTCCCCTTCTCTCCAGATTCTCCTTGACCTGAGCGCTGCATTTGACACTGTGGATCACACACTCCTCTTAAAGCACCTCTACACCACCACTGAACTATCAGACTCTTCACTTAAGTGGTGTCAGTCCTACGTTTCCAGTAGGGCTGAGTATGTCTCACTGGGAGGATGAAGGTCTAGATTGTTCCCCGTCACCTGTGGTGCTCCGCAAGGATCAGCTCTCGACCCCATCCCGTTTACCCTCTACATGCTCTCCCTCGGACGTGTCATCAGCAGACAAGGGATGTCTTTTCATTTCTATGCTAATGATACCCAGCTGTATATCAAAAACTGCCCCAAGCCCCTCTGCAACCATGTCACACCTCAGCACTTGTCTTAAGGAGATAAAGGCCTGGATGTGCAAAAATTTCCTCCAGTTAAACAGCAACAAAACTGAAGCTCTCTTTATTAGCAATCCACACCAGATTCAGTCATCCCCCATACCTCATCTCACCTTTAATGGCCAGGACACCCCCCTTTGCTCCTCAGTCACTAATCTAGGTGTTAAGTTTAAACTTCAGCTGACTTTAAACCACTTTCTACCATCTCAAAAACATCTCTAAACTCTGCCCCTCTCTAACCCTGTCAAATGCAGAGAAACTTGTTCATGCCTTTATCTCTTCATGACTGGACTACTGCAATGCGCTCTTCACAGTCATCCCTGGCAGGAGCATCCAGAAGCTCCAGTACATTCAGAACAGCGTTGCCAGGATCCTGATGAGAGTGTGAAAACACCAACATATAACACCAATTCTGTTTTCATTGCACTGGCTCCCTTGTCTCCTTCAGGATTCACTACAAAGTCCTGCTACTCAAATACAAATCCATCAACGGACATCCCTACCAACAGGATCTGATCACACCACAAACCTCCACCTGCACCCTCAGATCTGCCAGTAGCTTGCTCCTCCAGGCCCCCGGTACCAAGCTCGGCACCATGGGGCATTGAGCCTTCTGCTCTGCTGCACCATGCTTATGAGCATGTGAGGGCAGCACAGACCCTAGTCTCTTTCTAAAAAAAACCTTTCTATTAAGGAAGGCTTTTTAATCATAACTCTTATTACTATTTTCTTTATGTTGTGTGTTCTATGTTATAAGTACTGTAGCACTTTGAGTTTCACTATGAATGAAAAGTGCAGTAAAAATTAAATGTATTATTATTATTTATTATTAAGCGTTTCCTGTTGGAACCATAGCCATAATCATAGGAGCTAGAGAGCATAAATATAATTAATAAGCCAAGGCTGGAATGGCCGAGTAGGGGGGAATAAGCAAGCGCTGAGTGTCTGGAGAATGTGCGAGGACAGACTTTCCTGGTTGATTTGCAGAGCAAGCAGATTTAGGAGAAAAAAAATACAGTGAAGCAGAGAGTTCTGGTGGAGAAAAAAAAGATGTTTATCTATATGTTGCAAAAGAAAAGAAATATGAACAAAGAGGGGAAGTCAGGGAGAGAGAGAAGAGACGAAGGTAAAAACTGTGAGGCTGTGAGCTGAGCAGGCATAAAAGAGAGATAAAGGTCAGGATGAGGGAGAAAAGATGAGAGGGAAATGCAGGAGATGGGCCACATGCGATGTCACTGTCACCTCATTAACGTTTTCAACTTTGGTTTTTTTGTCACTTTTGTTTTATTTCATCCTCTCTCCTGTTTCCCCTTTCCTTTCCTCCTCTTTCCTCATCTCCTTTCCCTCCTGTGGCGGGCTAAAAAAACGAAAAAACCAAAAAACGGCCCTGTTGTCTCCAAGATAAAATGCTGAAGCTTGTGAGGGTAAAAAGAGGGGCAGAGAAGGCAAAAACCTAAAATAACCACATAATTAAGTCCCAAAAAAAGCTCTTCCTATTGATTTGCTGTCCAGAGCAAAACAGGGAGAAACAAGAAAAGTAAAAAGAGGGTGAGGAGGAGCATGATGAAGAGGGAAGAAAATGAGAATCCAGCTCGCCGTGTCTTTTTCATGGAGAGACATGGAGGAAAACACACGAGTCCACTGGAATCTCTTCTCTTCTATCCTTCAACCATCTCACTCCCTCATTCCTCACTCTATTTTTTTTTTTTTTTCATTTAATTTTGCACCCATCACGAATAACCGGAGGGCAATATAATCTATGTCCACCAGTGTGCGGTATAATGCCTGTGCACACACAAATACACACACACACACACACACACACACACAGCTCATCAAGGTAGGCAGCAATACAAAACCTACAATGCTCCTAGTTTTTTTGGAATAAATCATATACGTGCTACATGTGGGACAAGTTATTATGCAGCCACAGCACCTGGACCAATACATTTTACACGAGACTGAGGGGTCAAATACATTTTTCATAACTTCAGCTGTGACAACATAAACCGTTCCAGTATGTTGCCATACTAACTCCGCAAGCTGCTGAACCCACTGAGAAGGAAAACGAATACTTTGGCATTTTGAATTTGCAGTTATTCCTTTGCCCTTGCCACAATGTGAAAAATAAATTTCAGCTATTGCCCTTTGTATACTCTGGGGTAATAGCGACAATGTCAGAGTAAGTATTTTTTAGTGGGAACATGCTGTACGGGTAACCAAAGAGGTTTAGTGCAGTCACTTGTGGCTAATGGTTTAGATTCTTTTCCTTTGGTTTCAGTGGTAATAGTAGAGGGTTAAGGGGGTCAAGGTAGTAGAAATACACAAAGAGAGGAGGCTTATTTAATACATAAATAAAAAGGAAATTTGTTCAATGTAACATGTGCGCTGATGAATATCTAAACATACTACTGGGTCAGGGAATATGGCTGTAAAATAAATAAGTCAACATGTTTCCAGTGCACATTACTGGTGGTGCACTAGTGCTCCCATCCTACATGAGATACCTGAAGTGAGCGCATAATATATTTATAGAATATTTACCACACCGCAGACTTTGAATAGACTTTGATCCAGCGGCTTCAATAGATTATTTTTTTTGCATTGGAATTTGTTCGCCTCCTTTTCAATTATTCCTCAAGCAGTGAGAAGAAGCCATTCTTCAGCTAAACTAAGTGCCAATACTGCTACTTTTCCTTCACACTGTGTCAAGGGCCCGAGGAAGAAAAACAGCAGACTCAAAAACTCAAAATGTCAATGCTTTGATAATTTGAGAGAGAAAAGAAGGATTTGATGCAGCCTTTATTCAAATCAAAGAGTCAGAGCTTACCTCAGAAAAATATGTGACAGTATCTCTCGTTCCTTCCCACCCTCCCTCCATTTTAACCTTCTCCAGACTTACAGTAACTGCACAGGTCCGTTCCATCAGGAAGATGGTGTTGCCAAAGCCACTCTCTTGAAGGTGATCCTGCATCAAACGATTGCCACACATGCACACGCGCACACACACACAAACACACGAAGGCAAACAGCACACATCTCTCTCTCTCTCTCTCTTATTCTCCTTAAGTGCTAAGGGCAAAGCTTCAAAGCAGGTCAAACCACTCTCACAGTTGTTGTTCAGTTGACTCATTCACTTTTAAACAATGCCTGCTCAATTTATAGCAATGCAATGATGCTTTTAGGCTCACTTTTGGTGCAACCACTGTCCATATGTCCTATGCACTGAAATACATGAAGCACAATACACACTGACTGGGATTGCCAAAGCATCAACATGCATACGTTTGCTTTGCGTTTAACCTTCTGCTTTATGTCTGTATAATGTGTTAAACGGAGCAGTCATATGTGAAAGAATGTCTCCCCTGTGTGTGGACCTGCTTTAACTGATTACATATAGTGACTGGTCATTACCAGCAATCTAGCAGAGATATTTCTGTCTAACTTAAATACTGAATAATTGATACAGTGGGTCAGTTGCGAGCACCGTAACTTGACTTGAAGCTGCTACAGGGAACATGCAATACACCAAAACGTTGTTTATGTCAATTCAGTTCAATTCATAAACACACAACCAAAAATACACATCCCAAAGCGGATGCGCTGATACCAACGCTGATGATAAAATGGGGGAAATCACCAGAGAATATGCTGTAAGGGGTGTTCAATTACAACAACAACAAAAAAACGAAACCTTCGAACATCTAGGAATCTAGGAAATTATGCTTTCAGTAACAAATAACTGGGCTCTCTCTCTGTTCTTTGCACCTTCCTGAGAACAACTAATGAAATACTGTCTATTGAGAGAGGGTGTTTTTTTTTTCAGCATGGTGATAAATAAATAATAAAATAATACAAAAATAAATTGTTATTGGATTTTCATGCCTTTGGCGGCCTGAACACACTCCCTTATTTATGACTACCTCCACTCTGTTTTGCCCTAACAGAGAGGATCATTCCTAGTCACTTTCTCTAATTAACAGTTTACATACACAGAGGGTGGAAGTCCCGAGTGTGTGTGTGTGTGTCTGTACGCGTGTGTGTGTGTGTTTGTTGAGGTGCGTGAATGCACACACAAAGTATGTACATGTGCACGCATGAGTGTACGTGTTAAGTAGTGTGTGCACAAACAGTACATTACGTGTGTTTACGCGAGTGAGCATTAGCATGTATCTGTTTTGTTTGTAAGGTCTCCTCTGAATCTGTAATTACAATCACGCCAAAGCCAGGGTCAGTCTGTTGCTGCTGAATTGTGAACACACACACACACACACACACACATGCGCACACACACACGTGTATGCACAATAACAAGGCCTCCTAATCTCCAGATTTTATCCACTCTTATCTCACTCTGTACTGAGTCACCACATTCTGCATGCAAATTTGCACAAAAGTCAACCAGAACCAATCTCAACCAACTAATATACAGTTATAAAAACTTATGAAGCATACAGTAATGTGATGCAGATAACACATGAGCTTCTAGTGCTTATAAGAAACTATCATAACACACATTTCAAATGAATTAAATAGAAATAATGCTATATCTGCAAAAATCTACAGTCATTTCCTGGTTTTGCACCTTCAACCACAACACAATCAGAATCAGTCTGTAGTGGCATGTCTTTGGGCAATTAAAATGAAAAAGAAATGAGAACTATTACAGCATATATCAATGCAGTTTCCCCATGCAAAGGAACATGCATCATACCTAAATTGATTCTTTTTTTTTTTTTTTTTAAATGGCTGCCACCCAGTCCCTGCCCAGACTCTGTATTTGTATGGTTTGCACATTCCACATTAGTAATGCAGATCCTTTCTCTCCCTTCCTCTCTCTGCCTGTCAGGCTCATCTGCTCCAATAGCCCTCAACGTGCTAAAAATGAGCCCTCGATGTGTTAAAAGGAGTCAAGCATAGACCTGGCTCAAATTTATTTTTCAAACAGATTCAACCCCCCCTCCACCCTCTCCCCCCTCTCAAGGATTGATTGATCTAGTGTGACACAAAGGCAGAGACCAGATTGTCCCAAAATGCTGCAAATGCAGAAAAAAAAGCAAAGGCCCCGTTGAATTTGTTATTTTTTTCTTCTCCAGGCATTTTTTTTTTGCATCGTGTTATTAATGTCTTCAGTGGAACTTCTTACCATTGCCCTTGGATTATTACAGATGATATTCTGTTGATAATTCAGTTTTGTTGAAAAATGTTTGCTGGCACTTTTCATCACGACATTTTAAAATAATCAAAAAGCATGTATAAATAAATACTTAAAGACTTTTTAAGTGGTAAAGACTATGCAGTTTTACATTGGATCAGGGTAATGCACTCTAATTTTAAAAATATACACCATATATTCACTCATTCTAGTTAAAAATTTAATTATTTATGAACTACATGCTGTTATACATATAGCCTCTGAATATATATATAACCATATACATATAAAGCCACTAAAAGATGTTACTAATAAAATAATCTTACAGCATGTATAAATTCTTAAAACAGCCACGTAATAATGCCACAGTGATACAGAAAGCTGTGAAAAGCATGATGTCTGTGTAACAACTAACGGTGCAAATAGATCACATTAAGAGCCAATAAAAGATAAGACAAACTTCAAAAAGCCTGATGTCGTAGTGCACTTTGTCTAACAGAGCCATAACATGTATGAGGACAAGCCCCTTGACAAAAATGGGGGAACGGTTTCTACACTTGTTAACATTGAGGAGAACCATCTTCACTCACTATCAATCATCAATTACAAGAGCATTAAAGCAGGTGGGATCATGGTCATTCAGTATCAGTGCTTGCTCCCCAGTTGATAGAGTCACTGTGGATGTTTTGCTTGTCAGTGCTCTTCACTGACAATTAAACCTATAATCTCATAAACGATATACAGCTCAATGATGCAGAGCTGCTGTCAACTATCGTTAGCTCTTCGTACAGTGGTTAATGGAAGAGTGAAAGGGAGCGCATGAAAAAAAAAAAAAGACAAAGACAGAAGGATGGTGGGAGGGAGGAAGGGAGCGAGTCAGTTAAAGAGCGAAAAAAATGATAGAGAGGTGACTACAGATGGCTTCCTTTTCACTCTGATCATTCAAGATGATAAATGGACAGGAAGCGGGAAAAGCCAGAGAGAGGAGGGAAAGAAAGGCGGTGACAGGACTCACCGTGGCCGGCTCGTAGTGAGGCCGGGGAGCGGTATATGGACACAGGTGGCTGATGGTGCCTCGGCCCCTGAGGGCCCTGCGGGTGATCGGGCCGGGGCAGGGCAGGGGGCAGGGCGACTCCAGCGGTAGGGGACAAGAGATGGAGGTCTGAAGATGAGGAGGAGCCCCAAGCAGAGCCCAGCACCATCCATCCCAGTGCCAGAAGCAACATCCAGAACAGCTGGCCCTCCTGGGGCTTTTCTTTGGGGAGCATGGCTCACGCCCCCCACCCCTACCGAATATTTAAAAGAGAGTAAAGCAGATGTGCAAGGATCTCAGAAAAAGTGACCTTTCCGTAGCCAGGATACAGCGGCAAACTCCATAGCAGAGAAAAATCAACACAAGCTCCTTTTTAATGTAGGATCCTCCAAACAAAATGCAGCTCAGGCTTGTCTCTTGGACTCCACTCGTTGGAAGGCAGAAGATCTCCTGCTGTTCTTCGTTTGCTTGTTGGCTCTTTGAACCAGAATCCAATATGTCTTTACTTTCTGTTCTCGGCAGGATCACCCTGTGGCTGCTCCTTTGATGACCATGTAGCTTATGTGTGTGTGCGAGCAGCTTGCGAGATCATGCACGCATGCTTTCGTGGGCAACACCTGGAATGTGTCCCTGTGCGCCCTTCTTCACCTGCAGGCACAGAACCGGGTGACAGGAGGGGGGGGGGGGGACAACCTGCGCTGCAGCCTTCTGCCCGCTTGCCCCGCTTCGTTCTGCTCTGCACAGCTCCGCTCTGTCAAGCCACAGATAATACACAGCCTCGGCTATGAGACCGAGGAGGAGGGAGAAACAGAGGGAGGGAACGAGAGAGAGAGACGGGGAGCTCCACACACTCTCCGGCGCGGACAAACTGTCAGCTTTCTGTCTCTCTATTGTCTCGGCAGTAACAGACTCCCTTCTCCCTCACAGTTCGGCAACAGAATCTCAGCGCAATGTGAAGATCTCCACTCGTGCTTTATCTCCGTCTTTAAGTTTGGATCCAATATTTGTCTGACTTTTCCCTCCCTCTTTCAGCTCTTTCTTCTTCTTTTTTTTTTTATGTCCCTGGAGAAGTGAAATGGTCTGGCTTGTTAACCCAGGGAGACCCAGACTGATAGCTCTTTGTATTACTCCACAGGAGAAAGAGACAGATTTGCAGACAGATAAAGAAAGAGAAAAGCCAGGGTGAAAGAAGAAGATGAGAAAATGAGAAACTGCTAAGAGGGAGAGAGACAGAGGGGTGGGGGACAGAGAGAGAGAGAGAGAGAGAGAGAGAGAGAGAGAGAGAGGGAGGAGGCGAGAGCGGGAGAGAGAGAGAGAGAACAGAGGAGAGAGAGAGAGAGAGAGAGAGGATGAGAGCGGGCTCAGGTGAAACTAAGCGAAGATGATGGGACGGAGAAAGAGAGGGAGAAGAGGGGAGGGGAGGGGTAGGGGGAGGGGGAAAGCGGCAAGTGGGCCAGCCTATGCAAATCCTCCCTGAGCAGCGAGCAAATCAGGGAGGCAGGCAGCCACTGCAGAGGAGTGGGCTGCCTTTAGTCACAGAGAGAGGAGATGTGAGGGAGGTGTAGGGTGGGGGGAGAGGGAGAGGGAGATGGAGAGGGAGGATTGGAAAGATTGAGGGAATGAACAGCAGAGGTAGAGACGAATGGGGGGAGAAAAATGAGAGAGTGAGGTAAAAATTGAAAGGGATGTATAATAGTGGTGCTCCCACTCTGTCTAATATTCCTGGAATCACATTTTGGAACCCAGCTCAGGGTATCGTGGTGTCACTTTCCCCTCCAACAGCATGTGACCTCCCGTCTTCCTCTACGTTTTGATGGTTCTGAAAGCCTATTGAAGCCAAACCACCGAACAAAAAAAAAAAAAAAAAGAAGCCATGCATTATGTACATGGCAACAGATTTTGTGAATTTCAAAAGGGTGAAATCTCTCCCCACTCAAACAGAAATGACAGAATAAAGGCTTCCAGTCCCTGTTCTGTCAATCTTGGGAGTTTTTCTGAAGGGGGGGGAGCCATCTGTAGGCCTTAGGAGAAATAAACACTCAAAAGTCAAATTGCAGTTTAATCACGTTGCTTGTCAAAACACGATTTGATCTGACACAAGCGCTCAAGTATTTTTGCTGTTGACCCTCCGGATCAACGCCGAGATATTCCTAAATGACAAGAGGACTCCGTGTATACCGAGCGGTGGTAATACCATTGATGTGCTGTTGTTGGTGAGGCAAAACTTTTCATGTACTGTATGACTCACTGTTGGGCTTTGAGGAGGCTCTGTGCATAGCCACTTCACAGCTCCAGCTTTACTCTGTGCTTCTGTGCATATGTCAAGATGTCCCTTCCTATTTTTCATTTAGGAAGGAGTCCTTATCTGAGACACCCGCGGGCTCAATTATTGCACTGCTTGTTGTGAGCACAGAACACAGAGATAATGTTTCATGGGAAAATGAACGACAGAGGAGGGAGGACGCTCAGACATCCATTGATCCATGTGAAAAGGAGGCAGCGATTGGGAACGGAGTAAGTTTACAATACAGAATAAATGTTGTTAACAATATAAAGGAACGGAACGACGTTGTACATTGAAAGAATTAGCATATATACTGTGTAAGTCCTATCTGAATTATGTTGTACTGATACTAATAATAATACTAGACTCAGTTCAAACAAAGAACAAAAAACACAATTTCTCACTTTCCTCTTTAGTGTCTAGACATACAGATGGTTTATGTTTTGTATGTCTAGATATTTCTGCTTTCACACCAGCACAATGGGAGGTGAATGGATTATAGCATTGAAACGTAATCCATTCACCTCCATTGGTGTGTCCCCTATACACCACAGATGACCCACAGGTCTTGCTGTCGGTAGTTTCCATAGGGACTATTTCTTTGATTTCTTTGTTCCACCAAAGAACGTTCTACCAGAGTAGAAAGTATCTGTAAGTACAGTATTTGCAAACTACCTGCATGGCTAGATACCACTGGAGGTACAGTATGTGTGAAAATATATGTTTTTGTAATTTGGTTGAACCAACCTTTTGAGTTTGGATAGTGATTTTGGTAGCTCTTTTTTTGTTTTAGGAAAATAACAAGAAGTTTATTTTAAAGAAAAGGTTGGTGATATTCTATATTTTTATTATTGTCAACAAATCTCACTAATAGACTAAAACCAGGTCCATCTCTCAATACTTTCCCTACCCTGTCTGTGGCACTCGATCTCAAACCATTGCTCCCCAGAGAAGATGTAAATCTTTAAAAATGGGTCATGAATGTATACTTTTAACTTCAAAAAACAACTAAATAATTTCCTGAAATATGGGCACTGTAGTTTTAGCAAAAACTTTTTAGTAAAACATACTCAAACAGGAGTAAATCCTGCAGAGTTGGTGCGCTAGTGAGTACACACAGCAGCAGGATGGTGTATTGCAGTGCCTATGTTCATTGTAGTGAAGGAACACGTCACCTAGTGCATTAATGTGTTTTTAATAGTTTTTGAATAGAATAAGCTATACCAGGCTTCATATATAATACTTAAGAAGTGTCAACTCATGATTGGTTTTGGTGTTTTCATGGGATTTGGTAACAATGAAATATCTCCAGACTTATCCTTTAAGTGAAAAAATATGTTAGTTACCACAGTGATCAGTGTGTTCTTACTTTTATGTGACATTGCAGATGAACAGCAGATTTAATTGTCCTCCGCAACAGAATTTTAGCTTAATTTTTCGGAGAATCTTAGTGTTTTCTTGAGTGTAGCTTCGTTGTACTTTTCCATGCGAAAAGAATTAGCGGCTTGTAACGCAGTCTCAAAGTAAAATGTTAACTACTGGTGCAGAGCAGATTGAGATTCAACAAGACCACAGTTTTTGTTAAATACTGTATATCACCATGAAAGCAACGTCTGGGCTAAATATATCATCACAATGAAAATTGAATTTGCATGCAATTTTTACTGAGGTTCATCATCTAACTACTGTTTGGTGAGCAGATTCTTTCATTTTTTGCACTGAAGACGCCGGTTGAGTTTAATCTCTGCTGTAGCTTGGGTTGCATGCCTGCTCTCAGGGAAGGCTGACTGTCACACTCATGCTGGGAGTCTGATCTTTTCTGAAGAGAACATAACAAAAGCTGACAGGCCAACAAAGATATACGTCATCCCTGACATTTCATCCAAATTATCTGTTCATGTCAAACTTTTAAGACGTGTGATGAAGGATGCCAAAACATTTAATGTTTTTTTTTCATTTTTACGTGATTATTTTCAGTGTTTTTACAGTTTTAACATGTAAATTACATATTAATGAAAAACTGATATTCACTTCCTCGCTGAAATGTTGCCAATTTGTAACTTATGCAAATCATCTTCTCCCACTTCCAATTAATATCTACAAATGACTCCCTCCTCTACTGCAGTGATAGAGTCTTACAAATCTACTGACAGAATTGCACACTGCTTAAATTATGATATAGATTTTTTTTTTTTAAATTTAATTGCAATTTGATCTAGTGCGCTCAATCTCAGTAACTTTATTTCATGAGCTATATTGATGCTTTTTTCTGTCTGTGCTTTGTAGAGCCCTCATAAATTCATTTCAGAAACACCCTGTAGGCTTCGTGCTGGGTAATAAGCACTACTTATGTCTAAGAGAGTCTTTTCTCTATTTATCTCTAGTGAAAAATATAGTCAAGCATCAGCAACAAATGTCTCCCTTAGTAGAGCAAGCATCCCCCCCTCCAAAAAAAAAAAAAGAAAAATGACCATTAGCACCACAAACAAGTTTAAACGAGCAATGATACTTGCATGGGAAGTTTAAGAACAAAACACATCTGGCGACTTTCAGAGAAAGACTTTAACTCTTCACTTTAAAACACATGTGCCAAGTTGGCATATATAGAATAGATGAAAGCAATATGTCACCTTGATCATTACCCTCCCTCCCCTACAGCTAAAGTGGACCATCCAGCAAGCAGTTATTCTCTTTATAGTGCAGTGCAAGAGACTGAGCAGTTGATCCGCAATCTTGTTCAAACGACCCATCAGGGTGCTTAGCCTTTCAACGGTGAAACAGAGGCATTTATGCTGCAGATGGAGGCTCTCGCTCATCTGCACGCCAGCCACAATGGCCAATCTGTAACTAGCCTTCTTCCGTCCTTATTTGCATACATACACTCACGCATAAGCAAACAAGCCAGCTGTACAGTACACACACACACACACAATACTGTAGCCATGTAGCCATAGAGAAACCTGATCGTCTATCGCAGAGCCACACCCGACGCTTGAGTCTGAAATGCCTTTTGCTCCAAACTAGTCAACCAATAAGGATCTTGGGAGCGTGGAGTCTCATGCTGACTTGGTAATGAACCCTCGTCAGGATCAGGGCTAATTAGTGTTTTACATTCTGATTTCTCTGTGGTGTCTCTCTGTGACAGATGAAGTCTGTTCAGTTTGCCCTACACGCAGGCAAATGGAGCGCAAAACATCTTAATGTCACAGAAGAGTGGGGACACAGAGGAAAGGAGGATTAAAAACCCTTAACTCTATTAACCTCAACTCCTAATTCATAACTAAAAAGTATCAGACCAAAACAATGCACATGTCCTTGCATGTACAACAAATAGCAACTTGAACTGACACGGCGATTGCTGCGCTGAATGCAGAAATTGCTAGAGATTATGAGCCGGGCTGCAACTACCAATTTTTTTTTGTATTTATTGAATTTTTATTTCCAGAAGAAATGTCCATCACGATTGTGCAGAACCCAATATGATGAAATTGCATGTTTTGTCAAACCAACCATCCAAAACCCAAATATATCCAATTTATAATCATATAAAACAGAGAAAAGAAGTAAATCCTCATACTTTGGGAGCTGAAACTGGCAAACATTTGCCATTTTTATATGATAAATGATTCATTTGTATTGTTTAATTGTATCTCCACGGACAAATTGATTAGTAAGCTAATTATTTCTGCATGAACTATTAGGTTATAACTACTTTTAGAAAAAGGAGTCCATAAAACAAAGTGAAAATAACTGCTGACTAAAAGTCAATGATATACTAATTTGAAGTTCTCTATGAAAGTCAGATCAAAGCTTGTTTTGTGTAATGATACCTGACTTGTAATTCTCAAGAGGAAGGCAAATCCATTGGGCTGCTTCCAAGGTTAATCCGATGTCCTATAGGTTTGTTCTTCCAAGTTTCCTCCATTAAGTCTAAAATAACTGCTGAAGTGTGATGTTTCAACACGTATTCACTCGCTTGCAAACAGCTTCAAACCTCTGCCTGTTTGAAGTGACTGGCTTTAAAGGAGGATTGGCAGAGGACAAAGAGCGATGCTGGGTATTTGGAGCATCACAGCCTGGCACAGGAGACACATGACGCACTCACAAGTGAAAAAAAAAATGACGGCGACAACAATATCGACAGCAATCCAGTAAACAGCATTTGAAGCCGTCTTTCAAGTCAGCTTCACTTCTCCTCACCAAACCGTATACGCATGTGTGTGTGTGTGTGTGTTCATCTGTGTATTTGGAGAGCTGCTGTTTTATCTGCTACTCAGCAGTTCACATACGCCGGCACTGTTAATCCTTTGTACATCCAACTCAGAGGCACTGAGCTGCTTCATTTCTAACAAGCCGTTATTTTTTAAAACTATACCTAACACACAACCGTACTTGGGAACAGACTACGAGAGAGAGAATAATAAGACTACAAACTAAAACGCCACTAGCATCCCCTAGAAGATGTAAAGTTCATCGCAAAGTACAACAAGTAGTTGTACAAGTGTTGGACTGAAAAATTATACTTACTGTAGCTATTTCACTAGAGCTTTACCGAGTGGCACTACAAATGTTACGTTTGGCCTGAGGGTGAAACTACAGGAAAGACCATTAGGTCATTAATATCCCCATGGAAATACATTTTTCAGAGCAATCTGCCAGTTGCATTATGAGATAGCTTGTCCAAAGTTCTTTTTTTTTTGGCCTGAAAGTGGTGCTACAATAGCTCATGAAGTGTCCAAAATGAAAACTGTTCAAGGGGACCATAAATGTAATCAAAAAACTTAAAGGCAACCTGCCCAGATTTGTATATTTGTTGTGTTCATGTTGAAACACTTTTAGAGGGTGAAGGGTTCACCACAGTTATTAGGAAACTTTGCAAAACCTGGCGAGCAGTTGCTAACAACTTGCTCTGGTGTCAAACTTTGGTGTTATCTAATGCACACCTGGTAGACAGGTGCGTAGGAAAATGAAGTCACATAATATAAAAGAATGATTTCCCACACACGGTCAGCACTGAGTTTATTAGAGACCCGGTGTTGTATTGTGGACTTTTGTCAGGCATCAAATTAACAATGTGAAACCACACACCATTATACTAAAGCCACAGGCTGTGTCAACCAATCAAAAAGTGGAACCAAATCTCAATTACCATATAAATAACTGATTTAAAAAACATCCTCAAAATTAGAAAAATATATGTAAAAATCTGTAAAATACAAAATTAAATAGTATTTTTTGGGGTAGGACAGGCAGATCAGACACTAAACAGTCCCTATCCAAAGTGGGAATGTCTAACAATACTGTATGTAGGAAGTAGTGTAATCAAATGAAAAACTAATATAATATCAGAAAATGTACTTAATGTATCCCTAATAGTAATAGAGGTGACAAGAGATAGACCAATCATGCAGATGAATTAAAAAATATGTTTTGTTCAACATACACATTTGGTGTATTATGATGACTTGGACCATTGTGTTAGGGTCAACTCACATCTGCTCTGACATGAGTAAGACAAACGTGAAAGCCATCCATGGCGAGATGCAAACACATGCACAAAGCACACATCTGCCCCCCCGACCCCCACCCCCACCCCCACCCCCTCAACACACACACACATACACACACAGTAGACTCATACCCCGCCCGTGGCTAAAGTGCAGTAATCCATCCGTTGCACTGCACTGCAGCCTAACACACTTAATAATGAATGAATCATAAAATCAAAACTGACAAGCAGCAATTGAAACGTGGCCGTTTGTTTGAAAGATTAAAAATGCAGCAACGCCCTTATAACTTATGAATGAAGCCTGAAACCTCAATTGGAGGACAGCAACACAGCGTGAGCTGAACCAAACCGAAAAATACAAATGCACAAAATGCCAACAAATGAGACCTGCAAAACACATAAAGACACACAATACTGGAACAAAACCAATATTCACTTCCAAAAACCAGCTTTTAGATACTTCACCATTATGATGAAGTGAAGATATACACAAATGTTGGTGGACTCAAAATTAAAAATGAATGATTAAACTGCACAAATTTAATTTTGTTTTCATATAAAATGTGAATATAGATAACAATCACATCATGGCGTGTTCCCTTGGGTGCGTTGCTGGAACAATACATTCCCAGAAGACCTAGTTTCTACAGAACAGACAATTATCCTCACATACAGATTTCAGTCTCACCTTTTATTTGCCACAAATAAAAACTGTGTAAGGGATTAGGCTTTTATTGCAAAAAGAGTTCTGCGCGGGAACATTCATCAGGTATTGAAGTTACAACGTACACTTTTGAAGTGCCTCTGGAGAGGAGATTCAGGTAGATAACTGTGCTATCTGTGGTCTTTAAGAAGTAAAGAAAGCATTGGTAAAATACCGAACAGAATGAAAGGTGCCTGACATAGGCAGCTTCCTAAACCACGGATTAAAGAAGTAAGATTGTGTTGTGATAGAGCCTAATTCCAACCTTATCAGAAGTTTATGGAAACTGGATCCATGCAGCGTTAAAGCATGACTAAAAAAGAGCTCATTTTTCTACCGATCTGCTGTACAAAGGAGGTAGAACACAAGCGCGTGCACAAGTATGAACCTCCTCCACTCCCCCTCTCTACCATAGACCCATTTTTTTCTTCTTTAGGGGGGGCAGGGGATCTCTGGGGGAGATAGCAGGTAAACAGTATATGCCACATAGAAGTGGTATACATCATCTGAAAGCTGGTAACCTGAAGATTAATTTGAGATGTATCCCAGCACTGTCTGTCAAGTCATAAATGTAATAAATGTTGTGTTTTGATCAGGTGCCTATTCAAATTTTGAAAGTTTAGCGTGTATAAGGGCTTAGAACATAATGATGGAAATATATGATGGTCATTCACATGCTTAATTATGTCTCATCAATTGTTGCAGCAATGTTTGGGTTGATTTCATCATGTCACACAGATTTGGTGCAAAAATTTAACCACTTCACAATTGATAAAGATGGTCAAAAACGTTTGACATTTGGAGATTTCTGTAAGAATTTCATTTTTTGGCGATTGGATGGCAAGCACTTATGTTCTCAGAAATCCCCTTATTGTCAGTAAACCTAGGAAAGCCATACATCCCTCTGAATGCCCCAGGTCTCTAGTTTGTGGGTGTAAAGTTTCATGAGGCTGTAACTATCCTAGAAGTCACAAGAGGTCATTTTATACAGTGAGGTCAAGTTTCAAAAAAATGGTCTCACTACAGCGAAATGGCCACTGTGGGGACTAACATCACACATTAATACAATTGGGTTCATTGAATCCACAAGAGTCCCAATTTATGCAATTCCAAGACTGTTTAGGGACCCCAGTATGCAGAAATATTCAAATACACCATTTTTAGAATAGGCAAAAATAACACACTTATACTTCATGCAAAAAAACTGCATGGTTTTTGCCCAAAACTGCATGGGATTAGCATAAAGTGGGCCAGTCTGTAAAGGGGAGACTCGTGGGTACCCATAGAGCACGATTTCATTCAGATATCTTGAGCGGTCAAGAGGCCCCTTTGAAAATGGCCATGCCAGTTTTTCCCTCACCAAAATTTTGCCTAAATTTGGAGCGTTATTTCGCCCCCTTCCCAACAAGCTAACATGACATGGTTGGTACCAATGGATGCCATAGGTCATCTAGTTTCATATGATACCACAATCTTCACTCTAGCTTTAAGTCCATTACAGCCTCTGACAGACAGTAATGCTGGCCGAGGACGCCGGGGTCCTTGTGGAGTTTAACAGGTTAATGTGTTGCTGCCTTGTGGTTGGAGAAATCATTCAGCTGAATATACTGGATGCTACTCATGTGTTGGCAAGCACCAACACTGCTGAAGTGTCCTTGAGCAAGATTCTGAGTCTGTACCAGCTCTGAGAAAGCTTTCTTCACTGGATGAGGGGAGAGTGAAAAGAGAGTTTCCCTACAGGGACCAATGAAGTTACCACACACACAAGAAAAAAAAAAATCCTTGGTGTGAAACAGCTGCAACCTCCAGGATGAGCAGCATATGACATCTGCCAGACACACAACAAACAACTACAGAGTGCTACATAACTATACAGAAGGCTTCAACATACCCAGAATATGATGTAATAGAAAGTTGGCTTTCGAAATACCCATTTTTTGGGCTCAACCTTCCACACAGTCAATCTGCACTAGTAAGCAGGCACCACATTGGACACACAGGACAGGCTCTGAATAAAGGCACAGCCTTAGATATTACTTTGAAAAATAGCAGATATAAATTGATTTGGCCTGCCTTGGCAAAAAAAAAGGAATACATTACCTCAAGAGGGAGGCTATCTCCATTTTTGTGCATCAAAGCTATCGAACAGAGCTCTAAGTGCACCCTTGTGAAAATAAAGACCCCCCCAAAAGAGTAGATAACTGTTCTCCGTGGGGTTGCAGTAGTTTGGCCCAATTCCTGCTACAATCTTTCATTCAACACTCTGTATATGAATGGAAAAAGACAGAAGAATAAATCTGCTTTTCTCTAATCTCTTCCTGTAATATTTCACTCAACAGTCCATATCAGTTTTCAAATCATCATATGTAAGATGTAACGTTGGCAAACAGTTCATCCTACGAAAATACTGCTGGCGCTGTAGTTATTTCACTGGCGGACACAGATCTCATGATATCACACCATGCACCTACACCCTGTCATGCATTTACCCAACACGGAGATAAGTGACAAGGTGATATTATCATGTGGCATTTTGTGTGATGGGATGTCTCCAAAGGTATCCCACTAAAGGTCCCAGAGATAAACATATTCTTAAAAAAAAAAAAAAAAAAAGGAAAAGGATGGGCCAGTTTTTATTACAATGTTGGAGGAGGAAATAACAGATTCAGCATATGGACTATGGCCTTAAGAATTACCAGAGAAATGAATCAACAGTTCCTTGACACAAAAGTCTAACACTATAACTTTCACTCAGGTAGTATTTATTGCAGAAAGATGTATAGGATTGCATTACAGTGTACAGGTGTTGCTCTAAAGGAATAGTTCAACATTTGGGGAGATACGCTTATTCGCTTTCTTGCCGAGAGTTAGATGAAAGGATCGATAGCAATGTCATATCTGCTCAATAGGTAGCTGAAGCCAGCAGCCGGTTAGCTTTGTTTAGCATAAATACTGGAAACAGGGGGAAAGGCTAGTCTGAACGTAACAAAATCTGCTTACCAGCACCTCTAAAGCTCACTAATGAACATGTTATATCACATTTGTATAATACAAAAACCAAGGTGTAAAAATGACATTTTGTTATTTTATGTGCGGGATTATTTTCTGGGTTTAAGAGTTGGGGCTAGATGGATTTGTTAAATTCTGTTTCCAATCTGTATACTACGCTAAGCTAACAGCTTGCTAGCTCCAGCTACGTATTGAAGGACAGGTATGAGAGTGGTATCGATCTTCTCATCAAACTCTCGGGAAGAATCTCCCAAAATGTCGAACTATTCCTTTAATTGCATCTATCGTTTTGTAGATAGCGACGAATACATCTTCTTTGGAAAATCTTGCCCTTCACAGGTGAAATTTCTCTTCTCGGGTGCAAGACACGTACAAATACAAGCACAGACACACAACACAGCCTCCTACCCACTGATCTCTCTCTTTCTCTCTCTCTCCTTTCCCCCCCCCCCCCCGCACATTAACCTTCCGCAGACATTGCAGGGTAGAGTACACATCTATTTGGCGTCGCCTGAGCCACTGTCCTCAAGGTGATCCAGGATCAAAGGATCAGCACATGTAAACACACGGGGTCACATACACTCACACGGGCACCGACACACAGCTGAGCCCTTCCATCAAAAGAGAAAGAGCGATAAACTTTAACACCAAAGGATCAAGCAATAACACTTGAGGAGCTACAGACACACTATACATATTCTGTGTTAGTCTCGCTTTATAAATGCTTACTGCACGGAGGCTGCGTTATTTGATGTAAGACAGAGGGAGGAGAGGGCTTGTGGACTTGGCAATACTTTACAGCAGAATGGGAGTTTGATTGCTCTATTTCACGAAGCCTGATGATGCCTTTTTTTTTTTTCCATTTCTCAACATTTTAATCCCTGTCTTATTGCACTCAGGCAAATTGGTTCCAATGAATACACACTAGGGTTGGGCGATGTCTACCAAATTGGCGTATAACAATGTCCACAGTGAAACTTTGCGATAGAGAACGATATCGTTGTTGGGAGGGGGGTAAAGGTACTATGATTTCTTATATACTTTCTGTGATACTTTTTATATGTATGTGTGTATGTTGGATTAATTACTATTTCTATTTTTTGCACATTTGAGCCCATTCATAGGCCATCCTCACCTATTCACCCAGTCTTTCCTTACTTTTCCTCTCTGTAGCCTACGCTTAAGCTACCTCGTTAAGCAGATCATCTGATTATAAAAAAACATTTGAAATACTAGTCATAATGATGTAACTGGTTGATAAAAAAGGCACCACTTTGCCCATCTGGCAGCACTTTGGGTTTTGGCTTAATGAAAGAGGAGTGCCAAGAGACACTTGTGAGTGGTGCGCAGCATTTGTGCTAATGTAAAAAAAAAAAAAGATGGACAAAGTAAGTAGTAAATAAGCAAGTAATAAATAAGAAATACGTAATAAATGTGTTTTTCTATGTTATAGCAGAGACACTGGAATTATAACATTTTTTTCCATCTTTTTGTAATTCCAGTGTTTGTGGTCTATTGTCATTCTCTGCTCGTTGTAGTTTACTGTGTGGCATGCAGATTTGATCCGGGCTGGCCATACCGAATTGATGCGTCTGTGTGTTTGGTAGTGTGTGTGTTGCAAGTTGTGCACGGTGTCGGTGTGGACGATGTTACAATGGTAGAAGGCTCAGTGGTCGATGACTGTCAGCCATCCTAATACACACCGGCTTGGCAGTGTGCTGATAAACTGGTGCAACACACTAGATTGCTGAGAAATGGTAATAGAGAGCATTTCAACCTTGAAAACTGACACTAAAAATACCCATATACAGCATTTTACTGTTTCTATGGAGGGCTTGTTTGTATTCTAGGTACAGTAAGAGTCAGGCACAGAGCCAATCTGCCCCCTGCCACTTCCTGGGCTTCGTCAAAACAGTTCTGGCCAAGCGATTTACAGGCAATATATGAAATATGGATCATACCTCGTTGAGGGAGAGCGTGCCCGGGGATTTTGTGCTGTGTGTGTGATACATGTGATGGCTGAGTGGGTGAGAGACAGAGATGATTGCTTATGGGATGGTGTAGGAATGAGAAACCATCACAGCAGTAATGTGTTCATATTGCCTGCCCTCATCTGCACACTCACATGCTCGAGGATGTATAGTAAATGCTCACAACGAGCTCACGCTGTTGCACAATGTCTCACACATGTACATGTTCTCATACATGTGAACAAACAACACGTATGGGGATAAGGTTGTGTTCAGACTGATAAAGCAGTGCCTCCACAGAACCGATAAGAACTTACACTTAAATGACAAAACAGGACGTTAAGTTTGGTCAAATTATTTAGTTCAGGTGAAAAGATGATTATGTTATTATGTCTAAGGTTAGGAAATGAGACTGGACGTGAAGTGTGATGTCACATCCTTTGTTGACCCAACCATTAACTCTGACTTACAGTAATTCCTTGCCACTTGGAGGGGACATAATTCCTCTCACGACCCCAAGAAAGTCACTTGACAGGAAGGTGTGAACATCGGTCATTTTTAAATTGCATGAAGAAACGGCCACTGCTTTTCTCACTTTCCAAAGATGCGGGAGGGTATGTGTTGGTGAAGATGAAAATAGAAGTCTACTATGAAGATTCATCACATGCCAAGACGCATCACAGCAGAATACACTACTCTGAGGCAGGATTTTAAAATTCTAGGGAAGCTATCACCGCAGCAATAGTTTGCCCCTTGGTGTCGACACTTGTGAGGTAAACAGTAGAACTATCACAAGGCTCCACAATTCACACAACAAGGTAATCTTCCCTGCGATTGGTGAACACAACGCATTGCCGTATGACCATGAACCGTACGACAGTAAACACCGAGCCCCATCGACTTTTTTCCCCCCAGATGACACTTTCGTTGTTATGCCGGAGCCCTCTTCGCCAGCACCCTCCGCCCACTGACAAAGTGTAGCCTTTCGTTTTTTCAATGCACAGTTATTGTCAGGTTGAAACGCAGCCAGAGACGCAATAGTTGATTGTGTGACTAAAATGTCATTTACAGGGAGAGAAAATAAAGCCCCAGTGCTTCATAACACTCAACCAGGAAGAGTCAGATTTTTCAATTCAACACCTCCTCTAAAAGCCATCATGATGTTGTCCAAGATTCCGCGTGCCCAGCTCCACTTACGAGACGACAACAATACAGACCAGTCGAGTTTGAAAACAGCATCATTGTGCGTTCAAGTGCGGCGCAGAGTGACTATTCAAAAGCAACACCCCACGCCTTTGCAATCGTTAAAAACCTCAATTTTGCTTGTTTTTGACAAAAGCAACATGGTGCTGCCACAACGCTCTTGAATCGCTCGCACCTGCCACTCAGCCCACGTGTGTCACCCACAGGCCAGCTGGAGGTTGACTGGCAGCTAATTTGTAGAACAATAGACAATCACCTGCTACCCTCTGCTCCTACATACATACACACACACACACACACATAAATAAACACACACACTTACATGTACAGATACCTGAGCACTCTTTATTCTCTCTCTCTTGCTCCATGCCTCACTTCACTTACTAAAGTGACAAGAACGGTGACATTCAGCTGCCAAGCTGTCTCTGTATTCTGTGAGTGTGTGTGTGTGTGTGCGCATGTGCCGGCATAGACGCTTTTGCATCAAAACACACTCAATCGAGCCCATATAACAGATGCTAGTGTACAGCAGGTATGTAAACCTCTCCGCCAGGTGTGCCTCCACAAACACTGCTGTCACTGCAAAATTGTCAGCGCACCGGAACTCGGATGATGTGTAGAGATGTTTCAGGTCACATCTCAAGGGGGGTGAAAAGGATGACATAATGCACAGAGGACAACTGCGCCTTTTCTTTTGGTTGGGATAAACCGGTGTTTGGTATCACAAACACTCTAATAGGTTTCCACCATCTTAAGATTGCCTGTTCTAAAACACATCAGAAGCATAATAACCTTGAATTATAATGCATTGCAATAATGATATCATGTCTCAGCAGCCGGGTGTAAATTAAACGGAGGACATTTTTAATTACCCCAAGGTAGCTGAATATTGGCCATCCTGCCCTGGTGAGACTCTGTGCTGATACTGCATCGGGGTGATAAAATTCAACCACAGGCCCCTTTGACCACAATCCAGGCTTGCTTCCATCTTCCCCTTCGCTTAGGCTACCTGTGCCGGTCCAATTAGAGTTGGCTGAGGACAGGACCAAGCAATGTGGGGAAACACTGACATTTCACACTGAGCGCTCTCTCTCATGAATATGGAGCAAAGTAATTATGGCTGTACAGCGCTCTCTCCTTGCCCCATGTGCGGATGCACGGATTTTAGGTCACTTTCAGGAGAGGTGTATAATATGACGGTAGGCAGGAGGGACACTGGAAGCAAGTTGTAATGACACACGGCTCGCCAATTAAAGCTGGATCCACAATTGGTTTATATGAAATGCAACATAGAAAATAAGCATTTACAAGCTTTGTAAGTAAAATACCTTTGTTCCTTGTAAGCGGGATCAGAAAAACAAAGAAACTACCTTCTGTATTATGGTGTGTTGCTCTGCTGGAAAAGTCTGCCAGCACTAACAATAAAGTAACAATTGACAATTAAGCATGATGCACATTTCCACAGTATTCATGTTCTCACTACAACAGCATGGTCATGCCATACTCACCATTACTCCTTTTGAACAGAAATACTGCTTTCACTCTCTACACTCATTCCAATCAGTTCTACCATTCGTTTGATGTTAAGATACTGTCAAACACAACACTTCCTGCACATTTTTCCACATTAAAAGCCTACAAGGAAAGGTGAGTATTGTGCATTTTTTTAATTAGAGGGCTTTTAACATGAAACATTTGTGCAGGAAGCGTTGAGGTTTGAGAATACTTTATCACTAAATGAAAAACTGGCAGAGGAGAACTGATTTAATTTAATTATGGTAACATTATTTCTGTTAAACACAGGGGGGATGGCATGAGTCTGTTGTATTATAATGCTGTTTTTAAAAATACAACAGGTAAACACGGAGAGGAAATGTTGACTTTGTGTCAACGGCAAACCCCATAAACAGCAAATTAGAATGGGAGCAGATCAGAAAACAGGAGGTCTTCAAGCTAAAATAGGAAATTCTGTATATGAAAAATAAAAGCCTATCTCTAATATAAGCCTGCTTTCACTAAAGGCCTCTCTGCCATTGAGGTAAATAAATTGAAAATTTGCTGTAATCCATGCTAACTACTGAGCTGTAACGTGTTCAAAACACAAAGTAATAACAAAATATGATTTGTGTAGGAATATGGCTTTGGCTTGTATATAATACATCAAAACAGTATAACCTTTTTTCCTGTTAAATGTTAACATCTAATATTACGTTAAACATCTGAAATATTAAGATAAGGCCATCATTTTCTCAATTTTAACCTTTAAGGCATGAGGCAAGTTTAGTTTCCCAGAAGGCAGGGGTCTAGGCATGCGATATGAGCAGATAAAAAGATGTGTTCACCCGCCTTTGTTGATAGGCAGATAAACAAGATATGAGCACATACACAAACACACACACCTCGGGGACAATCATCTGTGGTAGAGAAATAAATCTGATGGAGTTCAAACCACTTGTTTTCTCTCACAGGAGTTATAGTGTTCACAAAAGATCAGATGATTCTGTGTCACACTTGTGTGTCTAAAGCTCAAATTATCAGGTGAGATAATTTCCATATGCTCTTATTCATAAAACGTATGTTTAGTATTGTTTTTGCTTATTGATTTTTTTTTTTTTTCTTATTTTTGTGACTGCTGTTAATCCTTTATAAATGCAGATACCACATGATTATTGACTGTTAAACTAACAGGAATCAAGGAGCACAGCATAAAAACAATAACTGCCTTTGTTTTGTACTTTGATGTATATTTTAGCACACACACACGCGTCTTTCCGACTTCCACAGCTCATTGTTTTACATCATATATGCAGTTCATTCTTCTTGCTGAAGTGCTTCATTGAGACTGCTTTATACCATGTTTATAATAAGTGAAACATTAAATGCCAGATACTATTTTTATGGTTGGGAAATGGAAAAATCTACATGTGTTGGCTAAATAGAGGTTTTAAGGTTTTAATGGTTTATCAGCACAACATTAGTTTATGATGATGGTACAGTAAATGTAATGAAATTGTTGAGTTTAAAAAAAAAAAATCTTTTAGGACTGAAGACCTGCAAATACAATCAGGCAACGCTATGTGACTCTGAGCAGCTACAAGAAAGACAAAAGCTATTATGGGCTATAACACAGAAATCCAGTCCAACTAATCTCTGACCTTAGATATGCAAGATACATGGAGCAAAGCAGTGAAAAGAGCGAGCAGCGTCAATATTTCAGCTACACCTAATGGAGGAACTGAGCATAGCTAAAATAACTTGGGACTCTGTGTCTTTTTTTGCCAGCTCTAGCTAGGCTAAGTGCAATCCCTGATGGGCCTTGGCGAAGGCAATCAAGCCTGAGCAGGAACATCTGCCTGAATGTCTCTGAACATTGTGCATGCTGACGACAGCTTTAGGCTTTTAAAAAGACACTGGCTTCCATATACTCGCATGTTACCTTGTCTCACGCCTAGGTTATGCTGCATCCAGCCATTCTTTTTCGCCTTTCAGAGGAGAAAGGAGAGCTGCCCTGCCTTTATGTAAATGTAGATGAATTTGGAGAACCTCTGTGTGGAACAGGCCTTTCTTTTTTTTCTGTATCTGAGAAACTGCAAAGTTCAAAAGGTTTCATTTTAACTTGTGAGCCTCGTCCTCTTTTTATTTTTAGTAATCTGTGTAAATTGCGACTATTAAATTAAACTAATTTAGCACAGCGTGTACTCATCAAAGACTCACTATTTACTGCGGTGTGTAAAAAAAACATTTTTATAAAATAAGTATAAAAAAATGAAAGAAAATCACAAAAAAAGACATGATATGATGAAATGAGCTCCTCAGAAAAAAAAAAACCTAAATAAAAGTAGTTTTACACCATGAATTGCTTTCATTAACCTAAAGTCCAAAGTTAGCTTTGAAAAAGATTAAAAGTATTACTTTTTTTTCAAGTTGGGCTGGTTGAATGTTCAAAGAATATTTATCTTGGAAGCTGGTATCACTTGATCTCATCTCATCTAACACTACCTTCATGCTTCTTTAGATAGTTAACAGGATTCCTCTGCATGTTTAGACTCTACATTCACTGGCATCCTAATCTCCAATAATCCCCAACGGAATAGCACTCTTGTGCTAAAATAAGAGGGTTGATTTGGATTTCACACCAATTGTGAGAGTTTCCTCATATTTATTTGGATTTTTTTTTCCCCCCCACTTCCCACCTCTGATTAGCAACTACCTCTGAAAATGGAAACCCTGGCATCCATCTGTGAAAAATGTCACCGATTGTGACCGACTGTGAATTATAACTGTCAAATTAAGATCACAAAGTTGATTTCCTTCACCGGTGTACAGAACAGATGGTCTTTAATCAATGAGAGACACCTAAAGCCACCGCTGACGCTATTTGTTTACACGAAAGGTGCAATGAAACCTAGATCTCTTTAACACATGATGAGAGAATCGTCTGTTTTATTCATACCAAATGAGCTTGTTGGTACAAGAGCAAAGAAAAAGAGACAGAAAGAGAGAGTGAGATAATTACAAAGAAAGCCAGAGTGAGAAAGACAGAGAAACACGCTGAATGACAGAGTTGAAGAAATTGCAGACTGCTCCACTAATCAGGAGATTTTCAGTCAAGGTAGCATCTATTCTACCCCATCCCAGCCCCCATTTACTTCCGAATAAAAGAGCAATGAGACGAGTGCCGGTTTCCTACTTAATTATCTCTCTAATGGAGGAAGAGAATGGCATTTAATTACTCGGCCCCAGATTTAGACTCGTGGCATGCAAGAGGTAAATGGATTTAATGTTGCGAGGATAAATGGAGCTACGGCGATGATATGCAGATGTTTGCACATGTGCAGCAGGCGTAACAAACTACCACACAGCACTTGATATGCCGTTACAGCCTCCCGTCTAAATCTGCTCTGTAGTATAGGAGCCGTACGGAATAATCACATGGCATTAAAGCCAAAGCACAAATCGTGAAAGGATGACGCCTTGATGTGTGTATTATTGAGTGATTATCTTTTTGAAAGTCTGTTAAAAATAATACACATTGCAGAGGAGAAGCAGCAGAGTTGACGCCCAGAGAGAGTTCAGACTAACATTTCAGGTTGACAACTCGCAGGAGAAGCTGCCAGCTACGATTTGTTCAAGAATCTACAACATAGGATTGAGGCTTTATAACATAAATGTTACACTCAAATGTCACCCGCTTTCCTTCGAGTCATGGCATTAGTCATCACCCTGATAACAACTACCATAGATCAGATTATTTATAGATCTAAAAACTACCCAAACAGGGGGTTTTACCACAGTCTCCCTCCAATATCCCCCTTAAATTTGTCCACTCAGTGAAACAAATGAGCCTTTTTTTCCCTCCAATTATATCGAAAATAGTCACACCAACTGTCATCTTTGAAAAACTATAAACTTATCCTGTTTCTGAATGAGATATTTCACGTTATCATTTTTCTCTCATATATTGCACACATCAGACGCTGCCACAGGGATGCCACGGTTGACTGTGTTATCTTATGTCATCTACATAACTCCACACAATTGGACGGAAGATGCAGCAACTGGAGGAGCTTGGCAGGCTTTAAAACAGCATAGCCTTATGTGACTGTAAGTGGTGCCCCGGGCTGCGCAACACGTGGTTTCCCCCCATTGGTGTGCAAATTGGAGTAAATGGATTTAGAAGACCAGCGGACTGAACAGACGAACGCAACGTCACGAAAACACCAACGAGTGGAAATCAACACTCTGACAAGTACATTTGTTTGGGTAATCAAGCATTTGGAGCTAAAACAACAGCTTAGGTAAACTTATAAGTTAGCTTGACAGTAACCTTTACAATAATTCAATAGGCTTTAAATTTAACTGGCTCACAGAGCTTTCAGGTGAGCAAATCTGAGCTCATCCCTCGCAGGAAACTGCCATGAGGTTTTATCTCTAAAACCAAATTCATAAAAAATAAACTGTATACATTTATATTTATGGAGAAAACAAAATAAACCCTTACTCCCATGGGCTGTCATTCTTGAGATAGAAAGTCTGAAACATTCGAACAGCAACTATCACATCGGACACCAATCATCTTTTATGTACCATTGTTTTATGTTAGCTGAATTCTTTCCTCCTGGAGTAAAAAAACAAAATAAAACATTGAATAAAATATATCAATGTAACTTGCTATAGACCTAATTCACCTCAAGTGCATTTTGCCCCTTTTTTGCCAAAGAGTACTGTCATAGACTTAGAAGTCTGCAGACTGCATTAATCCACAATAATCTATCTTCAAAGTGGGGCTGACAAACTATGGAGAATACAGCGCTGTCAACAGCAGTTAGCTGGCTCATAACCAATCCCTGCTCCTCTGTTTAAATCTTGTCCCACTGTTCCTTCTTGCAGACTGTGCGTTTACTGATTTCTTCCGTATTAGGACTAGACACTTATAATCTGTCTGACTGGCTGCTGCAGACCCCTTTAATTGGTCAAACCAAACACATGCAAAAAAAAACATGTGTATGCAGACACTTATGTATATATAGTTCTTCTTACAGTGAGTGAGTGAGGACACATGGACACACATGCATCTCCATGTCCGTCTCCGATAGCGAGGAGATGGTGCACATCAGCAGAAAAGGCGACCAACGGATCCTAAATAGCCCATGCTATACCTTCAAGCAGCTGTAGCATCAGGCTACTGAAGTGTAATCAAAAGCCTCAGTCCGCCTCAAGGTCAATTCATCAGGGAAGTTATCACGCCTGAATTATACATGGCAGCCTCTGTAAACCATAAATGTTGAATATTCAGTTTGCACATAAGAAGTGGCATGGAGATGGAAAATGAGAGAGAAAAAAAGAGACAAAAAGAGAAGGGGAGAGAGAAATTGGAGAGAATAGTGGCTGAGCAACCCGTCACTTAAAATGAAATGTTAGCGGGGTGAAACGGTTTTTTACGCCAAGGCAGATGGATTTAAAGCAAACAGAAGTAAAAGGACAGTTCATGCTCAAATGCACTACATAAATCCTCATCCAGAGACAGAACAACCACACAGTAAACATAAATTATGTACAGTATAAACAAACATCAAAAAATGTTGCCATGGATACAGATCAGATCGAAGTAAGTGTAGTATGATACACGCTGAAGGATCCACAATATACTATTTACACTCCTTTGCATTGCTGTAGATTTTTATTATGTAGAACACAACAGCAAAAAAATGAGGCCAATGGAGTTGGTCTTATTCACATCTGCTACTCAAGATGGAGCCTTCAGCTGTTAAGTTCCAGTGTCAGACTCTTGCTGTGAACCCAAACGAGCAGATCAATAGCGTATCGAGTGAGGTCAGCCTCCTTGAACTCGCGCTCTCTGCTTCATTCGCTCGCTGTGTCTCTCTGTGCATCTCTGGCTCTCCCTCGCTCACATGTGCTTTTAATGCAGACAGAGAAAGAATAAAAATGTGAGAGGCTGATAAGTAGTCAGGCAAAGGCTACCTGAAAGGTTCTCAGAGTCTGTAAACACACACCGGCTACAGCGCGGTGATATATTAAACACTACATTTTATATTCAATGTAGAGTATATCAATAATGGTCAAGCGCAGCTGGGCTAGAATCTGATTTTAATATTATTTTAAGCACTTGAACAGCATGAAATGCACTTATACTGTGTAAGTTAATGCCAGGAATTTAGCCAATAATGTACGTGCATGAAAAGAAATATAAAATGCTTATTCAAGAGTTCAAAATCACAGACTCAGGAGCCTTAAAGTGCACCTCGGGGCTAAGATTGATGTTTCCTTTGAACTAATTCATAAGTAAATGATTGAAGAAAAATGAACTGACTGTACTTGAGAAAAGAAAAATCCATTTAATTCGGAGTCTGGAAGTTAACTCTTTTATTCCTCTGTACATCATGCAGGTACAGTGTTCTCATTATTTCATTCCTATAGGCCATGAGTCATAACAGGGCCAGAGCCACATTGGTGAAAATTAAAAGGAAATGTGCCACCATTGAGGTTGCCACCCCACATAGCTGATCCACTATTGTTTTTCACTTGTGGGGGGAGGGGGGGTGGGGGGTGGGGGGGGACGTGAAGCTGTGCGGAGCGGAGTGATGGCGGAGGGGATGCGGGGTGACAGCAAGCGAGGCTCAAATTAAAGATTTCCCGTCCATGAAATGAAAAAAAGGCCAACAGGGCCAATAAAGCGGCTCCTGTTGAGTGGACCCACACACAAACCCCGCTACACATTGCATACTCAAACTCACACACACACACACACACACACACGTAAATACACACCCCTCACAAACACTTGAGCCTCCATCAGCACACATCAGCACACGGTATATGCTTGTGCTGTTGACAGGAGGAGTTATGGCATTCTGCGTGGGGAAGGGTATAACACTGACAGTGATGTCATTATCCCTGGCCCTCTTTTGTTAGGAAACCACAGCGTCTTGTCTCATAAATAAAGGCGAGGCTCCATTAAGACCAATGACTGTATCCATCCTCCCCTGTCTCTCATTATAAGGCCATCTGCATCCATCGACGCACGCATCCCTCCTGGCGAGGCCACACAGGGCCCATGACAGACAGGAGAGCAAGCAACGCTTCACCGCCAGAGCCCGCCAATACAGCCTGTCTCGCCTTGATGAGGTCAAAGATAGCAATAAGGTGTGCGTTGACACACATGCCGGCGCGAGCGGACACACACCTCTGGGATTCAGTAGTATTTTGTGCTGGATAACAGTGGGGCTCAGCTGAGGAGCGCAAACACACACCTCATTTTCTGTTTAGCCTCATCGTTCTTAAGCCAGCTTTTCTACCCAGTCCATCCTCTCACGAAAAAAAACGACAGTATAGGTTGAAAATTCAATCGCCAAAAACTACCTATAGTTGTGTTTGAGTGACAGATGCCATCTAGCAGCCGCAATAATTATGACCTGGAGGAGTGACACAGTTCAGATGACGTAAGGTGACAAATTTCCATATTAGCAGGAGGCGGGTTAGATAGTGGATGTAGCTGCAGGAAACCGCTGTTTGCTTCCGGTTTACAACCACGAGTCGGGACAGTTTTTTAAAAACTGTAACTACGATTGTTTACTGTCGCCATGACAACAAAAAGGTTGCCTAACTTTAAGGAAGTAGTAAGTTTAACCAACACCAAGTGATCATTTTCATCATGGGTGATATGTGATGGTTTTGGAAAGTGCTATATTAGAAAACACTCCTAAGGGTTGTTCTGGAGTGTCTGGTTGTTTAATTATGAGGATGTGTTGTTTCTGTCCAGTCTCTCCGGTCAAAACGTAAACCAGTGTCTCTTCAGCTGGAAAATGGCCTCTGTTCCGCCCACACACACACACACACACGCACACGCGCACACACACACACACACACACACACAGAGCGCTGAGAATAAAACCAGCCTTCCCCGCCTGTCGGCTCGCTGCTCGTCTCTCTGTGCAAGCCCATGCTCAATCATTGATGAGGCCAGGTCCTCTGGTACGAATGAAAGGACTGGGCAAAGGACTGCAATCACCATTCGACTGCAGAAGAAGCATTAGCGAGATCCACACATTAAAAATCTCCCTCGTCCTCAGGCAGATACTAATGGTGCGGAGACAAAAAACACACACGCACACACACACAGGAGCGGGAACACACAAGGAACTTCACATGAAACATTGATAGAGAGGAACTGACATGAGAGGGCTTGTACAGTGTGTTTGTGTTTGAAAGTTCAAGCTGCGAACACGTTTGTTCCTCGGTTATAATCAGTGTGATGTTTAGTCTGTGAAGACAAACACAGACACGTAAGTGACATGTTATAGTTGTAGCCGAGCATGTTGCTGTCTGGGTCTCCTGCCTGCCTTTTTTTATGTTTATTAATATGATTTTTCACAGAGACCCGGTCCCCTCTCACTCACTCTCAGCCTCTCTGTTTGTCTCTCTCCTCCTACAGTTTTCCATGCAGTCAGATCTCAGTGTCTCTCCTGTCTGTTTCCTTCTCATTCACACCAGGCTCTGGGCACTTAGGGACAATGATGCCAAAGCATAGCCTGAGGCGACCAGAGAACGGGAGCTCATTTTCCCTCCATTTGAGTGGGCTTCTTTCTCTTCTAACAGATATAACATTATTATATCTCTATCTGTCTATCTATCTATATATATATGTATATACTGTATATCTATATAGTTCATGCTGCAAAGTCTAGTTGTGTATAAAGTCATGTACAGTACATTCAAAGCCTGGAGCATAGCTAATCTGTCACTGAATAAACCTGTGAAGACATTAGCACACATCACTTTACACTTTCCCAGTCTGAGCCAGTATAAATAATTAACCCCCACACCAACTTACAATCCCGCTCATCTCCAGCGATTTCATGGCTCAACTTTTTTCACCTTGCAAGAGCAGAGCGAAGGAGTAAACAGAGTGCGGAATATCTTTATTATGGATGTGTGTTTGCGTGTGGCAGGGAGCACGTGGGGTGACGGGAGGAGCATTACACGGGGAGCTAGGCTCGGCGCTGTTTGCGGCTGAGCTCTCGGTAGGCCTGCCCGGGGTTCACTCTACATATTACAGGATCAGAAGCAACTCTCAGCCTGCTGGGTGAACTCCTCAACTCCATGCTGAGTGAGTGCGCTAGCGGGGCAGGCGTACGTAGCCCCTCCTGAGCTCGAGCTGTAGCCCTGAGATAGTCCCTCTTTCTGCACGTAAACACACAGAGGCCGATCTGGTGAAGGGGAGCTGCGCTTGGCTGATAAAGTGCTACCCTGAGTGAACCTCGAACCTCTGCATCCGCTCACTCTTGTTCCTCTCCCTCCTCTCGCTCCTGCTCTTTTTTAGCCTCTTTGGCCCACTCCTCACCTCTCGGCTATACGAGGTGTTAAAGAGGCGAGTGCCATGTTGATCACAGTTCACAGTTTAATGGAGTCAAGGTTCTGAAAGCACAGACTGTAAGTACACGTGTAAACGGACAAGTGAGAAACAACAGGCTCAAATGGCAGCGAATCAAAACAACATTTCGACATCACAACCGAGGCTCGCCTGAGCTGGGAAAAAAAAATCATTTTTGATGTTTGTGTCTTATCCAAACAAGCATTTAGCGACTCAAATTGATTACAGTTCCCCTTCTACTTAGCCTCCATTTTTGTTTTTTTCATTGTTCTCATCTTCAGGTTGCATTTAAGCAGGGATTTGTGGAGGCTTATTAGGCTGTGATGGAATAGACACATCTGGATGCAGGAGAATCACGCCGTTCTGAGAGCACCCAGATGGATTGAAATGCAATTATATGTGCTGGATTAATTATGAGTTCTTGCTCTGTTGCTACACTACTGCGGTGTAGGAACAAAAGCAAAAGAAAAAAAAAAAAAAAACACCAAACATGTACACACGCGAAAAAGAGAGAGAGAGAGAGAAAAAAAAAAAACAGTTTAAATGTAGAAACAGATGTCCCTGGCATATTGATAACAGTTATTTCAACACCAACGCTGCTTTGGTTTGAAGACTAAATAACAGGGCTCTGGCAGAAGGTCGAGGAGATACATGTTGTTAGAGGCTGAGAAGGGACCGCCTTATATAGTGCCACTACAAGCAGAAATGAGAGGCTGGACTGCCCCCAGAATTGAGAAAACACCTTAGTATCGGGAGACAGTTTTTCCTATTAATATGGAAATCAAACACATATACCTTCAGAGGGATTTTTGTGATAGCCAAGCAGCCGTCATACTGTAGGAGCATCCTCAGAAGCTACATACACACTTGTTCACCAGACCTCCAGGAAGAAATCAAGTTGTCCAAACTGCCAGGAAGATGAAGAGCAATGCTGCGGTGAATGAGCCCCTTGTGGTGCCACTCAGTCAGTGAGCTGTAAAGGCTCTTCCCTCAATGACTGGCCCTTCAGGTGAAGCCTTTTCATCTGGCATGAAAGCAACCAGGGGTTTTGATCATGTGGGCAAAATGGAGGGTTACTGTAGCAACCAAAGCAAAAGGCCAGATTTGGATTTGATTGCATCCAAACTTTTGAGTGCAATTTGCTGTTCCCCGATACACTGTCAGCTCTAAAATTGGTCAAATATGTCATGTCATTGTTTGTGTTTTCGTATAAGACCTCTAGGCTGCATGTTTCCAACTTTTCCATCATGTCAAAGATGCTTCCCTGGGAAAAACACTTTACTTGACTTTTCTTTTTCGGTAGCAAAAAAAAAAAAAAAAAAAAGATAAGAGAGTTGTGTGTGTTTCTCCAGGGAGCTGTCTTTGACTTTATCTCCTCCAACCCCCAACTCACAAGCTCTATCTGGTGTGGATATCATTAAATGAACAGACCTCCAGTTACGATGAGTATACTGGCATTTACTCGCCGAGCCATATTAGACAGCATTTCGGCGGCCTTTGAGAGGACGCCAAATTTGATTGTGTGTTGGAATATACTGTCAGCCTGAAGGAACCCTGACACAAAGGGGCAACCCCAAACAATAAGAGACTGTTGTCTCTCAGCTGAATGCATGCTTCATATATTAGCAAGCTCAGTATGTCACAGACGGGTACAGTATATTCTCTGGACTAAATTACTGATTTTATCCAAAGCACCTAACAAAGTCTTTACATTTCCATATTAAGTCGAGTGCAGTACTCATCATGTCATCCTCAAAAGTTAGAATTCTTCCCCTCAAGCTCACCTCTTGCTGCAGGAAAATAATTGGATATCTTCTGAAAATTAACATGTTTATTTAGGGCAGAGGAAGCAAGGGCGAGGACAACAGATCCGAGGAGAGGAGACTTTGAAAGTTGTTAAAGTTTGGCTGAAGCATGCATTGTAATCACAGCTCTCCTTTTTTACTGTGGTTGAGCAAAATCAATCCCTGTGATTTGTGTGCCCGGCAGACTTCTAACAAGAGCAGCCAGCTGGAAAATAGGTCCACCGTCACCCCACAACACCTGGCCGGCCCAGACACTGCATGGGTGCTTCCTTTGGAGAGCCACATGTGCACAAACACACACACACACACACACACACACACATATATAAGCCAGCAAAAGCAACCTTCAGCTTTGTAATCTGGCGATGATGTGGAGGCTGAAAGACTTGTGATTGTCACAGACAGCACAAAGCAGACCAAAGCAGGTTTTGCTATGGCTGTGATCTCTATAGAAGCGGAGAAGAATAAGACACTAGCTGAAAATTGTGACTGGCAGTGCAGTTACATCCTGTTGAATTGCACAGAAAAGTAGGACAGATATACTGTAAGTCACACAGATCAGCATGGTGAAACTTTGAACATTTTTCCTTTCGTTTCGTTTCTTTGAGTGGAATTCAGATGTATTATTGTCGCCTAGGGAGCAGGGAAAAGTATCACATGTTGAGAATTTTTAATCCTTATTTTATATGGCATGTCAGTGATGAACAGTCTTATTCATACCAACAGGGGAAGTTTGGGCCTTCAGGGACAAAAGGGATGTAACTATGACTATATGACTGTCTGTGATTTTAAAATAGTTTCTTTCAGGGAATATATATATCACTATTTTCCTGGGAAAACTGGAATTTCTCACCATAGGAATAAATTTGATATGAAATAGAACGTTGGATAATTAATCACTAAATTAAAATAGCATTGATTCTCATTTGTGGGTGAAATTCTTTCATATTCATTGGATTGCTGTTATATATTTTAGTAAAGATATCAGCCAGTTCCACAGAACTCTACATTACATTCAGTGCCAGCCATTTTCAAATTTTTCGCTGTATACGATATTTGTGCGTGGTAACCATGGTATTAGTTAATGTTAGGGAAAGATTGTGGAATGATTTTCACTACATGAAAGGCATATTACTTCTTGCATCGGCACTGATGGTTGACATCGAATGTAAATTATAAGATGCGGAATCATCCTATATGAACGTAATTTCTAGATTACTGGGCTGATCTTTTAGATGGAAAAAAAACATAATGCCAATTCATAAGAGGATATGTTTTTCAGTATACTCTGTAACACATTTGAGTGGTTATATGGCAGTGTATGACCATTTTTACAATGCTTACCTAAGATTTTTACTCTGTGCAGTAGCAAGGAATGACAATCTGTTGCAAATGTTGTTTTGGTAGTTTAAGGTATTTGAGCATGGTTGTTGGATGTTTACGTTGAACATTGGAACTACCTTATGCACTTGATGCTCCACCTGTTGAATAGTGCTTTGCACATGGCTAATTAAGTTACTTCTTGAACTGCCTGCATAGTTTTTGCATATTGATTTTACACTTATTGTCAAATAATTTTTGCCACATTGTTGAAGGTTAAGCTACCATTTTAGCATGAGAAGTAATTGAAAGCCCCCCCCTTGCAACTGAAAAGCTGCAGTGATCCATTTATATCTTGTAACAGCAACATTTCAAGCACAAATACACATAAACAAACCAAGATTCCCGCAGGTAGTGTTCCTTAGAAAAGGGAGTAGATTTTAGTGAGAATTCCCAGTGAATACCAGCATCTAGGTATTAAACCCTTTATGCAACACACAGAAGTCAAGTTATGTATTATTTTCTCAACCTGTATTTGGAATAAACCAGATATCTATCAAATACCAAACTGAAGACTTTATCTTCCCTTTGCTATTGTACAACAATGGTACGCCTACCAGTGCCACTCTTCTCTTGTGCAGCACTTCCTATTATCTAAAAACCAAACTAAGAAAAATGTGTGCTTAGCTGACTGCATGTTTCTTTGTGCATGTGTGACCTAAATATGCATGAGGTGTTAAATAAATAACAGTGCTGCCCTGCCACCACACTGGCTGACTTTTGTCCATCCAAATCAAAATTGTTTGTGCCAATAAGCTCAGACCTGCCATCCAAACAACATGTCAGACTGCTGTAATGGCTCTTTGTAATGGAAACAAACGCTATTGATCGGCACTGCCATCGACTTTCAAAGCCGGTCTGAAGGTAGGTTTATGCTTGACGTTTGCGGTGCGAGGGCGCGTGTGCCAAAAACATCATTGTGTCTTTTGTGTCAAGCGTGAAGGCTCTGCAAGTTGACGCAGCGCTTGGTCATATATGCTACATGCTGAAACGTGGTAGTAGTTGAGGTGCATTTCCTCATCAACAGCAAGCATCGTCCTCATGATACGGCTATATTCCTCATTGAGACGTCTCTCTGCACGTAAGGGACGGACAGATCATTTCCTCTTGCGTTGCCTTCAGCGTGCCATGTCGGGTTAATGACGTTCTTCTGGGAACACTCTTGACTTTTTGCTTCTTCACAGAATATTCTGTTTATACGCAACCTGGCATTTTGGAGAATATTGCAACAAACGACATGTTGAGCATAAACGCCTCCGTGCTTGCTCGCAGCTTGCACGTCATCCGCAGAGGCCCGTGCCGCGGCGCCTCGCACGAGCATAAACAAGGCTGCCTTAGTCTAACAGCTACACCACAGCATGATGTGTGCAAACTAGTCTTTTCAGCATCAGAATGAGTGATTGTGATTTTCCAGCTGGTTGGCCACTAATGTCTTTTCTTTTTGTACTCAATCAGAATATCTTATGCGATAATGATAATGATGAGGATAATGAGTATTATTATTGTTATGATTTCAACACCGAATTTATGGGAAGTCAGTTTGGTCTTGGGGGTTAGGTGTCAGGTACAATTATAACACTTTGGCTGATCCCTCGCTCTGCTGGTTTGTCTTTCTCTTTATCCCTGGGCAGGGTGCACAGGCAGTATCCATTTCCCCCCCCGTCCGACTGCAGCCTAAGGGACAGCAATATCTGGCTCACAATATAATGCATCGCCAGTCCCATCAGAGCCCACAATGCAGAACGCTAACCATAACCCGAGCACCTGCCTCCCAGGATGGAACCCGTGCGAGGGAGGAGGGCTGAGAAAGAAAGAGAAACAAACAATTATCAATCTCGAATCATGTGCCTGTCATCCCCCCGAGTGCAGCTTAAGGTGACTGTAGTTTCAAATTGTTAAAAGTCAGATATATAACAAATGAAAGAATTTATAAAGAAAATGTGGTATCCTGCCTCTTTTAAGCACATCAAAGAACACATTTTCTCTTAAGCAGCAGGGGGGTGAATCACAAGGCAGACTCAGCTCTCTGCTTTCCTTTCATGAGTTCTCCCCTAACATTACAGATTTAATGAAGTCAAATTACATCGAGGTTTCCAAGGGAAAACCGTGATTGAAACATAATTTATTGCTGAAATAACAGGAGGCAGTGATTGAGGAATATGTTTATCACTAATGGCAGTTATTTGCTAAGAAAGCTCTAAATATCATATTAAGAGACTATTATGATGTACCAAATACTACTTGATTACTTCTCTAATTAGTTCTGTGGAATGAAGTCAAGAAATGTTCACTATATTTGGATTTTAATTCAGCTTAGAACAAATAATTAGTCGGTCAAGTTTAAGGTTGCTACAAAAACAGATATACGCATAGTAATATTAGTATTGCACCTAAATATATACCATAAAATTAAATTCTCAGTGGTATTTAAATGCACAGATTCCAGGTGATGATGAGAAAAAAAGTACAAACCACAGTGCACCTATGCAAATTCAAGCCAACTGCCAAGATATATGTTCTGACATCTCCGGGGAGCATGTGTAGCCTAATTTGCAACACGGTGAGGTGACACATGGATGTGAGTGGGGAGGAGAGCCGTTGTGGCCCGTGGCACAGCTACCTCCCCCTCCTTCTCTCTCTCAGTCTCTCCCTCCGTTTCTGTCTCTCGTGATCTCTTCTCAAGCTCCTTCCCCCCTGTCCTCCCTTCCCCTTTAACTTTTCTTTGCCCTTTCTCTGCCCCCTCAACTCCCCCCACCCGCCCACCCCCCCCCTTCCTTGTTTCCTGTCTTGCCTCCTTCTATGAGCAGAGGCAGGGGATTCTGTTTATGATGTTTATGATGATGATGTGCTCTTGAAGTGTGCTGTGCGTGACCAAACGATGAACCAACAGCTCCACTACGGTTCTCTGCCATATGGTTTACTTTCCTACATTCATTAATGTAGGTGACTGACATTTTGTACTGATGTAATAAATTCTAACTCGCATAACTCGCAACCTTGAAAAACAGTAAAAAATAAAATAAAAATAAAACCACCAGTAATATGCTGCTTTTGGCTCCTACCCAATGTTAGTAATTGCATCAAAAATAACATCAAATAACATCTTTTAAATAGGAAACAAACATCAAAAATAATTCTTACTGAGGCTGGTTGTTTCAAAATATCCTTTGACTCCCTCTCAGCTATTTGATGTAATTTACCACATTTGATACACTTGGAATTTGAGCTTTTTTCTCCTTTTTAACATGGCCTAAAAGCACAGACTTGAAATGAAGACAAAGCTGCCTTCTGAACAACCTACATAGCATCTCCCACCTCTCTTCCAGTTTTTATCTCGTTCCAAATATGGCTTGGAGAGAGCAGCATTCATCACTTGCCAGTGGCACGTCCTAATGAAGCCGTCGTTTGTCCTCCTAATGGCACCTGGGCTCCATCTGTCATTGGCAAGCCAAGGCAGCGACACGCGGCATTCACCTTGCCAGCTCTCATTTGCTGACAGAGAGGGGATCACGTCCAACCTTACCCTGTGTGTGTCTCTTTTTGCATGCTGTGAAATCCCTGTAACAACACTACTGTGCAACATGGCCTCTTGCACCCGGCCTGCGCGTGGCACAGCTGAGTGTTTTTTTTGGCCAAGGGAAAGCGTGCCACTTCCTCCACGCCACAGTTCCCCCAACGTGGCTCGGACAGGGAGTGTGACATATGTCTGTGTTGTCAGGAATGTGGGGTGGGTGTGCGTCTTTGCAGCTCGACAGCTGGAGCTGGGCTCAGCAGCCTCTCTTAGGGGAGCACTTCATGGCTCTTGCGTCTACTACACTGCCATGGCCTGAAGGCTGGTTTGGTAACAGTTAACCTTGGATTTATCTAGCCCGCTGCATAGCTGACAAGCACAGAAACACACACACACGCACACACAGTCACACAAACAGGCGCATACAGTACATGTACACACTGAGACTGAAACGGCATGAAAAACACGTCAAAGCCCAAACGTACAGTTTTCACACCCTTACAGAGAAACATGCATGCAAACATACTTCAAAGGAACTCACTCCTCACCATATTATGCACAAATGCTTCATGCATACATGCAGCACATGTACACACGTTACATACATATGATATATTCTAACCACAGTGAAGGTTGTCAATCATCACTTTTTAGGTGTGGAGTATTTACCAACTGAGCTTCTGAGTCATCCAAAACTTAATACTTAAGTATTTTTAGAGTAAAAATCCTCTTTCCCATTCATTCCTCCAGTTTACCATCACTTACCCAGGCTTATGCGCGTGCCTTCATGCCAAGGATGGGGGGGGGGGGGGATCCATTACATTACTTTATGATGCTACATCTGTTTAGCCATCCCTGCAAATTAAAGCACCTCCAAGCAGGCTCATCGCTCAGCACACTCAATTAAAATGACTCTGGCTTGTGCACAGATATGCTTCCTAGCCTACTTTTTTTTTTTTTGCTTTTACTCTGCTGTTGAGATGCAGCAAAAAAAATGGACTGAGATGAAGTAAAATAGATAAGCGTGGAGAAGAGGGCATTTGTCACACAAGTTAGTAAATTACTGCTCTATTATTATTTGCTTGATTGCTGTACGTGCACTGGACCCTGGAGAGCGCGGATGCGTAACAGCGGCCAGGCATGTGAATGCTTTATATCTATGCGCTCATATATCCCCTGAAAGTATTACATATTTATGCACTGATGTATGTTTGTGTGTGTATCTATGGGTGTACTCCTGTGTATGATCACCTTCAACTCGTTTGCATTAAAGTACTGGTCTGGTGCCATGATGCTGGTGCTGTGGAAAACATGATGCATCAGTATGCATGAGGCTGTATGCAAATCGAAGTTCCGACAGCAAAAGTCATCTGATGTTTTTTTTGTTTCCAAAAGTGAAATCAAAGGTAAAATTGTGATCTGAATTATTTTCCTGTAGGCTTCTTGGATCGCTCACCAGGTGTGCTCATCATCAGCACCACCAAAACCCAAGTGATGTCCAGTAGCACCAATGCACATGCACACATCACTATAAATAATGATGATAATGAGCATACCTGGGACATCCGATTGGTCAAAGATCACCTTGCAAGGAGCGGTAGAGGCTGAGCTGTTGGAGGTCTCTCATGGGGCGAGGCACAACTAGTTGCTAAAGATTGTGATGGGTGGAGGAACATTATCAATGTCTTATGCTTTATAGGGGGTGAAGAGCATACGTAAGTAAGTTCTTGGAGCGTCCCATTCACGATATTTTGACTGTAATCGCTTAATTAACTCCGTAAATCTGAACTGGTGTAATTAGTTCCACAAACCTGTCAGCGGATCAAGACTTAGTTATAGCCACTGGACATATCACCGGCTCCCACTGTGGAGCAGGGATATGTAGATAAGAGAGAGGAAGAGAAGCACGGTGAGGTATTTTTAAAGAGGAGGATTGTGTTTGGTTCTAACGTTCAGGGACTCAGGTTGAAATAAGACATGCACCGTAGCCTACATCTCTGCCTCTTTGTCTCGCTTTCTCATCCTCTCTTTCACAGACCTCTACCTTATTGAGGCTGACAATGGACAAGAGCGGCATGGCGAAAAGTAATTATGAGGAAAAACTGCATAGCTTCCCACGCAATCATCTGTGTCAGAGGCCACAGAACGAAACACAGGGCTTGCTTAAATGAGCCTGACAAGCCCAGAGAATATTAATTTTCTCTCCCCTGATTTTATCTCCTTGCACATGTATTATTAAACCCTTTCTCATCAAGGCCACAATATGGAAATGATGAATGGTCGTCCAGATTGGCAATGCGGTTCCTAGAGGTGTGTGTGATACTGAGGAGGGTTGAGCAGGAGGTCAGACAGACACATACACAAAAACACAACAAGAGCACAAAGTCGCACACACACACAGACATACATACATTCACGCTGCCTCCTAGGTGGCTGGCCCTGCAGGAGATGGCCTGAGCAGTCTGATTGGGGTGCTGACCAAAATTAGATGGTAGACGCCCCTGTGCCCTAACAGTGAATGGCAGGGACACAGCCTGTAATAACCGCCACTTACGGCCCCCCGCACAAACACACAAACGTACACAGAATTGGCTGCGCGTACCAAAGTCCAAAGAAGTCAGAAGTTAGAATTACAGGTTTGCCCTCCTGATTGCAGACCCCTCGGAGTGTGCAAGCTTTGCCTGCTCCCTACAGGTACACACGGACTCATTACACACTGCTCAGACCCAATCAACACAGCTCTGGGTTTGGAGAAGGATCATAGCAGGTGTACTGTGTCTACAGAGGGAAATGTATACTTAAAAATATATACTTAGAAAAAGGCACTCAACTTGCTTTCCAGCTGAAACAGAGAAGTGGAACATGATCTCCACTCCAACCGGAGCATGTTCAGTTTTCACACTGATACTGATACTTTTTGTTCTGAAAATACTCTGTAATATTGCCATGATGTAATGTGCTAGCTGGCAATGTATTTAGCATAAAAATGAACAAGGTAACAAATACCCATTTCTTAAGAGGTTTAATATGAAAGAGGGTTAAATTCAAGGTTGTGAAAGTCAATTTGTGGAAGTGGAATATTGGAGTTATCAATT